>NC_069730.1:5768228-6008228 GCF_027358585.1 Pangasianodon hypophthalmus | reverse complement strand
TCTGAATACAATAGCGTGGCGGCAGCAGCCTCTACCCTTTCATTTCACGCCTGTTTCAAGAGCCAAAGTGGCATAATGAAGTTAAAGACCTTGGGATGCTCTGTCTGATATACTTCAGACAACGATATTGGCTCTCTCCTTCTTTCTCTCGCCATTTACTCAGTATATAAACCTTCTAATATACATTTCTTTCTATTAACATTAGACTTCAAAGCAGATAGTGTGTATGCATGTTTTTCTGTGTGTCTGTGTGTGTGTGTGTGTGTGTGTTCTTGTGCACAATTCCCCTTACATTGCACTTGTTCTGTAAGCTCACACAAGTGTCCTTATGAGCTGTGTCCTTATATCTGTGGGTTTTATTGCTTTTTGGTCCACTTTTAGGTTCTCTCTCTCTCTCTCTCTCTCTCTCTCTCTCTCTCTGTATGTTTATATTTATTTATATATATCCAGTGTTTGACAGGAGGTGGTTGTACAAAGAGAGCCAGGCTGAGGAGGAACACAATCCTCATATGAAGACATGCCAATCATGGGCGGAGGGATGAGAGAAGACGAGAGGAGTGACTGAATCGTGGCTGGCTCCCTCAAACAGCCATTTGAAAAGGGAATGCATTTGTGTCAGACCCACTTTTTGTCTGTCTTGCACTGCTAAAATGCCAGCTAGCACTAAGCCTTTCTTTCGTTTTTCCTCCTTCGCTGTCCTGATAAATGCAAGCTGAGTGTGGATAGTGAGTCAGCGAGTCAAGCAGGGATGCTAGTGCAACACAGTTGCGTCATAAAGCCTAAACTCTGGTTGTTTACAGTTTACAGGCCAAAAATCTTCTCTCATTTTTTTCCACCCATACCATGCAATATTTAAATTTAGCAATTAATATTATATGTTATTATATTAATATTATATGTCTTATGCTCAGTTTTAGCTTATTCTGGTGTAATATAGATCTTTTTCATTATTATAAATTATGCAATTATGAATAATATGTAACTTTGAGAGCATTCAGGTTAACATCCAACAGCTTTAACCGTCTTTATACCACAACGCTGTTAAATTCTCAATTCTGATTTGTCAGAATGGTTCCATAACAGCAGATCTGGCAGTAGTTCCAGCTGTAGAATTATATTAATGCACTTAGTTTCAGTAGTAACAACTTAACAAATAAAAACATATATTAGTTGATATGGTGACGCTTTCTGGAAAGAAACATTTATTTACAATTCTTTTTGAAGGAACTTCCAGTGGCAGTGCTTTGTAACACTCAGTAAGTTTTCCATTATGGGGTAGTCTTCAGAATGGATGCTTTTGCACTTTCTGGTTTATTAATAAATTAAAACTTGTAATCTTTGTCAAATTTCTGTGTGGGAATAAAATGCTTCAGGGCATGCTGTTATTAGAAAATAACCCAATTTGCAGTGGAAATAGTAACTCTGCTTCACATAGAGATGCATCACACTACACTGTTGTTGATTATTTTCCTATAAAGTCACACCCCAGAGTGTTTTATTCCTTATTTCACAGACATTCGTTATGTGAAAGACACGAGAATGCATTTAAATTGAACCTAAATTGAAATTGTACACACAGAATATGCTTGTTCTTTTCTGCTACGCTTATTGAGAATTTAAGAATTTAAGAAACACACTACAGACACTGCGTGACCCTTGTTTTTTACCCTGTTCTGGGGCTGTATTCTTACTCTTGGTCCTTTTTTTATTCCAAAATTCGAAACTAGTATTGTAACACTGTCTGTGAAGTAATAGGTGCATATCTATTGGACCAAAATAGAAACGTTCTGATTAAGGGATACAACAGTGTGATCTTTTTTTTTTTTTTTTTTTTTTTTTACCAGAAATGCCACAAACATGAATTATTGATATCAAAAATTGCTTGATTTGATAATGGTCTTTATTGTTATTGCCCAGGCCTAGATAATATGTATAATATGTTACTTTGTGAACCAGAGGTCATCACTGCGTTGGCTCTTTTTACATTGGACACACAAATCCTCCAGCCAAATTTCCTGCTGTTAGTGCCTTTCTATGGCCATTCAACGTTCAAATATGGAAAATTATGATATTTTTCACACTGATTTTTTCCATTAATGAAAGTAACTAAATTGCCACAGTCATGTTTGTTTGTGTATGGACAAATTGATGCTATTGTAGTATAATGAATAATATGAATGTCTATCTATGGAGTTATTCTACTGTCAAATTGAACCGTACGTAAATGCAACAATGACATAGATGAGGTAAATTTCCAACTTTTATTCCATGCAAACAATTTTTCTGAGTACAGTCCTCATATTCCAGCTATATTCTTGACACAATTGCAAAACATTATTTACTGTACATGGTTACTGCTTTCATGTAACCTTTAGAAACACCTGAAATCCATCTGGCTCTAGCGGAACTCAATTATACAACGTTTGTACGAATTTGAACCAGCGAGACTGATTTTGTGGATTTCATACAAAAAGGTTTTAAGTAGAGGTACAACTGGTAACCCCTCCCCAGCCCTAACTTCATGAATGTGACTATGCTGTTCCATAGACAAAAGCTATCATGGGATTAAAAGTAACAGTTTTTGCAAATGTCATGTGACACACGTGTATATACTGTATAAAAGTTACGGATTTACAGCATTGACTGTGGATTCTATTTTCGGTCTTGCATACACATAAGATTACTTTTGGCAGGAAACTAACACCATGGCACTCTCACCATTCCAGCACTGTGCTGATGGACAAGAGTGCACAACAAGCTTTCATGTTATTCTTAACTTACTAAACAGTGTGCTACATGCTCCTGTTCCTCCTCCTCCTCCTCCTCCTCGTCCTCCTCTCTCTCTCTTGTTGTGCCTGCTCTCTCTTGTTCTCTCCCCTTTCTCCTGAAACCACAGGTCCCTCTCTAACACACACACACACACACAAACACTCAGACACACAAAGCAAGCCAGAGCAGAGTACTGAGAGTGATGTACTGGTGTGTAAATATAAAACCCTCACTTCCTGCCTGGTGCTGGTTGGTTTCATTATGGCAGGCGGGGGTGGGAAACCTAATCGCACTCTGAGAGCTTGCCACAACCCTGTCATCACTCACTCTCCATCAACATATCTCTTTCTCTCTCAGTCAGAAATGGAGAAAAGGTTAATATCCTTTCATAAAGACCTTACATGATAGCCATATGTGACCACGGTTTTGTCAGTGCGGTCACACGCCTGTATCCATTTTTGCAGTTTGGATAAATGGAGCTGAGTAGAACAAAACATACAAAATTAGCGAGGCAAAATTTCAAACTACTCTGCACCAGGCTGAAATCTGAGAGACTACAAGATACAGAACACCAGGCAGAGACATTGAAAGAGCCCATTTAGGCCGTATGCGTGTCTCAGCTCTGCAGGCATGGCCCATCCCAGTCCTGCGATTATCCGTGTTCCCTTTTTTAGCCTTGACCTTGTGATAGCTACGAGTGTTTCCCAGTCAGCAGAACGCTTTATCTCAGAAACAGACAATCAATAAGGATAATTAATGATGCCTGCCACAATAATAGGTTCAGCAGTCAGCGTGCCGCATTCCTCCGTACAGTCGGTGCAGGGTCAAGGCCAGAGGCTGCCACTCACCTGAGGGCGGGAAGCAAATTAAAATCTTCTCCACGTCGCTTCAGTGTCGCTTTCTGATGCATTTACCCGAGTCGCACTTTTAATTAAGCGCTGCTCCACGTTTAATATACAGCATTAACGGCAGAGAGGAGGATACTGCGTGCCCGACATGACTAGCCATCTAATATTGGCAATGGGATTTTTTTTTAATTGTGGAAAGCATAAATCACCTGCGACACACAATTCTCCTGCAGAGCAGCCATGAAAAATGCAATTCAGCACCTTGTAATGTAAATTGGAAGCGGACGCTGAAGGTGGTGCACCTAGTGAATACTTTATACAGCCTAACTTTTGTGTAGTTCAGTGATTATTGCTGGTATTAAAGTAAAGGAATACTCCAGTGTTTTTCAACCTAACCTCTATGTACTATGTTGTAGTGCATATGTGATTACCACAGATATGTTTACTGTACTGAGAAAACAACAGGAAGCCCACTCGCTTATAATGAAGGGCTAAGGGCTGTTGTTGAGGCAGCAATATTGTCAGCATAAACCTCTTTTTTGTGAATGTTTCAGTCAAAGCTATTTGTAAATTAAGCTCTAAATCTGTACAACTTGGCCTTTCAGAGACAGGACAACATTTCATAGGTAAGAACTTGTGATTATGATGACATATGGATACAACAAAATTGTCAGATAAGTGCAAGTTCTTATTTTTAACTGTATTGTTCCATGGAAAGTTGGATACAACTATATAAGAAGCTTTGGTAAGAATTTCCTTAATGTCTGTCACAGTCTAAAATAACTTGTATTAGAGTGTAACGCTTGTTATTTTCAATTCAATTCAATTCAGTTCAACAACTGCCCTTAGACTGTCATTATAAGTAAGTTTTGAGGAAATGGGGTTTCTGTTCATTTCTTAGTGCAGAGAAATGTGTTGAAAATGATGTCTGTAGTAATCATGCATACATCACAGATGTGGTGGAAAGACATTAGGTGGAAAAATGTCCGACTATTCCTTTAGAGTCAAAGACTATGTGTATGAATGTGTTTGAGTGCGGAACAGATCTGAGGTAACTATAAAACACGAGCTGACCATGAGAATCAAACTGCAGAGTAATAGGCTAAATGAAAGCGATTAGAGCAAGCAGACAGCAATAAAGGGGGACAAGCAATAAAATGTGCTGCTAATTGAAAATCCTTCTTCGGCCAGCCGTGAGGAGAATACAAGAAATGAAGACAATGCAAGTGTGTGACGATGTTGAACAACACATGCCTGTCAGAAGTGTTTATTGCAGCAGTGGAACATTAGGAAATCATTCTGACTTTTCATTGTGCTCAGACTTTGGGGCAATTTTTTTTTTTTTTGCAAGATTTAATTTCCTGTAATGTTTAAATGAGTTGGTTCTTGGCTTAAGCCCAACTGGCAGACTGGCTTCCGGCTGGAACTGTGATGCAGAACCAGAGCCTGAACTTGCTGGCAAAAGACAGAGGTGACAGAGAATCTATTACGAAGAAAAATGCATTTATACTCCAGTGACACTCTCCTTCTTTTTTGCATGAGACTATAAAATATAAAAAGACTATAAAAATACTTCCATCTGCAAGTGAATTCGAGGAACTTGTGATCAGCTGGAATGCTTCAAAAAACGCTCAAACTGAAGAAATGTTCATAAACACAGTGAACCCTTCTGTGTTCTAGAGTGACTTAAAAAACGTGCACTGGCCTTCCTCAAACTCAGGCAAAGCTACAGCACTGACTGGCACTGATATGGGGTCAGTTTTTCATTTTGGATAATAATAGATAGAGTTATGTTTAGGAAAACGAACTGATCTGAGACTGGCTTTTTGTGGACTCAGCAACGTCTGACACACATCTGAGCGAGTTTGAGCTGGTCTTCATCACACGTTCTTCTAAATTCACAAACTGTCAGCGTAATTACGTCTACTTCAAACAGTGTATTGAAATGTGTATTTTCCATTTTAGAGCTCTCCGGACTTGACAAGATTGATATCGAGACAAACAAATATGGTTGGATGTTTTCAAACATGAAATTAAGTTTGGAAGGAGATTTGATCTACGCTGGAAACGTTTAGCGAGAGGGGGGTGCAAGGGTCAGCTCATTGCCGAAACCTCAGGGGACCTTTTCGCTAGATTAATTCTGCTTCATGTAGGGTCTCGCAATTAAATGCTTTATTGGTGGTCATAAAATAAACAGAAGGACATGAGTGGCGGTGAAGCATGATCATGTGATCATTACCCAATGGTCTCCATTATGGGAACTATGACATCAGACTTTTTACTGTGACTGGTTCTTTTTACGTGACTTTCACCTGACATTACCTGTGATTTAGAGCATCAAATTAAACAGAGCAGGGGATAAATCTGAGCTGTCGGAGTCAGCATACACACACGCGCACACACACACGCACACACACATGTTTAAACAACATTTCATGTAGCAAAAATTCTACAGTTCTCATCTTATGAGTGTTATTAGATCTATGAATGTTATCTACAGGAGAAATTTACTGTTCTGGTTCAGTCCTGTTCACACACACCCACCCACAAACACGTGTGCAAATACACTGTGTCACGTACAATCCCATTGTCCAGTGTCCCTGCAGATGCTACAAACACACACCGTCAGGGGAAATCACTTGTTCGCTAATTGATAGATCAGCCCTGATCCCTAATAGATAACAGGAAGAAGACAGCTGGGGGCTGCTCTCATTTCAGCCTTCTCTCTCTCTCTCTCTCTCTCTCTCGCACACACACACACACACACACACACACACATACACACACACACCACGCCAAACCAAGTCAGAAGCTGTACTAAAATCCAAACTTACATTTACAATGCACCAAAAGTCACAGGAACTGGTCAGACTTTTTTAAAAAAGAGGGAAAAGCTGTAAATATGGCTCATCAAATGCTGTTATAAAAGATAGTACTGTTTTTTAGACTTTACATAAATACAGAAACTTACTATCTATATTTGGTTTGTTTGACACACTGCAACATACTAAAAATCTAAAATTTGCATCTTAAAGCACTTTACAGAACTGGATTGTATGTTTTCTGCACAAAATCCTCTTAAAAGGGTTCGAGTAAGGAGTCAGTTTTGGTTCTTTCTTTCCTACAATGTTTAGCAAATGTGCTCTCAGGCTGTTCGAATTTCTAATCAAATCTTGATTTCAAATCTTGCAAGCTCTTTTTGCAAAATCACATTTCACATGAATCCCATGAAGATATGAATATGCACTTCAAAATGTTATGTCCTGAAATTGCACATGTAAACACATGGCATCATGTGAACACTGAAAAAAAATTATATCTGAGCAAGGCAACTATCTGGAATATAGGTGAATTTGTCTAATATTTCTTATTATAAGGTTATCATATAACCTTCTAATAGGATCAAATCTATGAATCGAATATAAGATCACTCAGCCTGTTTTTAGATGCTTTACTCATATTTCAAGCTTTGAATCGTCTCATTCTATTGGCAGATTCTGCTTCTTTCAAGAAATAGAATAAGACTAGAAATAGGCTTAATAATCATATATTTGGTCATTTTATAATAATATGTACTTGATAAAATTGACTATACTCCAGATATTTGGTCAGAAGATGTCACATTTTCGCAGTGAATAATGAAATCCTAAAATCTGAGAAATGAAAGTATATGTGAAAAATGAACATAAAATAATGTGATTATTCACGTGTGAGGTTTCAGTAAGGGTGAATTCGGGCGTCAAGCATGTTTAACATGTTTAACTTATTTAGCACCTCCACTAATGTTAATAGAGTCTCACAACAAACAATTGTACAGTTTAATAAATAAATAAATAAAACATTCTGACTCCTCTTGTTCTGTCTTCCTCCATTTTCCTCCTGTTCAGAAAAGAAATTACAGAAGATTAGTGACATGCATATAAAAGACTGTCAGTCATTTGAAATTAAATCCATAATGTGGCTGATGATTTGATTGGGAGATTGCAGACACGCGGCATCATTAGAGATGACGGCTGCCGCGAATGACTGTGACAAAACAACAAGGAATTAGCACAGCAGGAATAGCGTGATTAAAACAGGGACTGCCTCACTCTCGTCCTTTCATTTCTTCCTTCCTCTCTTTCTCTCTCTCCAGCCAGGAAGTGGTGGTAATTAGCACTAAATGGACTGTTGTCTGGCACACTTTTTACACTGAAAACTAAATATGTTTCACTGTGGGTTTGAGTCGGTTGTGTGTGCGTATTTGTTAAATATAAAATTCATTACAGCACTAGTCACCAGATATAGTGTGTATTTTTCATGATGATAAAAACTTGTGCTTGAAATAGACCTTTCTTATAAATGTAATAATAATCATACTTATAATGAGTTATGAACACTTTCATATCATGTTAGATATGATTAATTATATAATGCTTTATGATTGCATTCTAACATGAATTATTGTCATAATAATAATAATATGTAGTATTAATTATTAATAATAATAACAATTTTTTTATTATTATTATTATTATTATTATTATTATTATTATTAATGCATTAGTAGTAGTGTTCATTTAACACGTTAATTCACCAATACCAAAGAAAACCAAGTCCACTTTATAGAGACCTAGCATTTTTTGTTTTTAATAAATTTTTTGAAAGTGATTATCAGGAAAATTCTTCAGTGTAGTTTTGGGATTGATAAAATTTGTGCCATTTTTATTTAAACTATTCCAGTTTACTTGGAGTTACTATATTTATTGCAGTTATAATAACCCATTTGTCAATAACGTAGAGTTCACGTGTTGTCAGTGTATTTACAACTAATCATAATGCTATTTAATTCTAATTATTAATCATAATAATGCGAATATTCATAATAAACTCTACTTACTCTGCACTATGCATAAAGCTTGTTGATAATTTATAAATGCATTATAATCACTGTAATAAACTCTAATGCCTTTTTATAATTAATTATAACTACTGTATGTGTATAATAACTTATGAATGTATCATAACATGGCATTATACATATGGCCAGTTTTAATTGAATCCACTGTGATGTCCTAAGAAATGTCTTAGAGAATTAATTGCAAAAGATTGAGTTCTCATAACATTATTGAGTATCATAATATTATTGTTATTGAGTATAGGTTGGCACCACGAGCAGCCTGTCATGACATTTCATATATACTCTTGCTAGAGAACCACCAGAGATGTTTAGCATAATAATAAATAAGAGATAATGCCCAACAAAATGTTCCAAATGATGAAAACAGTTGGACACATGGCATGTCCTGTTAATTATTTAGTATTAATTATTTATTATCAGTGGATATGGAGTATTATACTTACCATTGTTAAAAATGTTTTTTTTTTTTCATAGTCTAAAGGTTTTCATAGTGTGACAGTTTTCATAAAGTACATGTAATAACATCTGTTATAACATATATATGAAATAGAGCACACATAGCCAAAATTAGCATGGGACATATAGTTGAAGATTGGAAAAACATCTCCTGCTCTTTTTTCTATCTTCGACTGTCCAGTTTTGGTGAATCTGTGTCCACTCTCGCTTTAAATTGCTGCTCTTGGCTGACAGAAGGGGAGCCCAATGTGGTCTCCTGCTGTTGTAGCTTATCTGTCTCAAGGTTTGACCTGTTTTGCCTTCTGAGATGCTTTTCTGCTCACCACGGTTGTAAAGAGTGGTTATTTGAGCTACTGTAGCCTTCCTGTCAGCTCAAACCAGTTTGGACATTCTCCTCTGACCTCCCTCATTGAGGCATTTCTGTCCATAGAACTGCCTCTCACTGGATGTTTTTGTTTTTTGCACAATTCTGTGTAAACTTTTGAAAATCCCAGGAGATCAGCAGTTTGTGAAATACTCAAACCAACCCGTCTGTCACCAAAAACCATGCCACACTCAAAGTCACCCAGATCACACTGTTTTCCTTTTCTGATGTTTGATGTGAACATTAACTGAAGCCCATTTTACTCATTTTATCATTTTTTTTTTTAAAAAGGTTGGACATAAACAAGACAAGTATTTAAAAATCATATTGTCTGTGATGGTACAAGACACATGGGGCACACATGGTCCATAACGAATGCATATATTTGTTAATATTTAAGTCACGCTGGACAGCATTTAATTAAAGAAAATCCTGATAACATTCTTCCATAATTCCACTATCACTCAGAGGGGCACTTGGTCTGTAATTTCCTGTCTTTCCCAGAGAGCCTTGATATCTATCAGCAGCAATGATCAAAAGTCTGTCATTATCTTAAACATAAATAATGCCAGCTATGCTAAAATTAGCTAGACTTGACAGAGAGATATCAGCTCACTGATAGTAACTGAATCTGAACTATAAGGGTCTGTTTGTGTGTACATACGTACACATATGTATATTCGTATGAAGATGTATTCATACATTTGATTGGTGTTGGTTTTGAACATCATAGTTTACAGGAAGTGTGATTTTATGGCTTTCTCTAATTGAAAACATGACAGGCCTATCGAGCGTCTGATGAATATAAAAGTACAATTTAAAAAGCCATTAGCGGTGACGGCATCACAGCCTGTCAAAAAGTCAATACTCAGTTCTTTATGTGTCTGTGAGCAAACATGGAGTAATTATCTGCTTTATTAAGGAGCAGAGCCGCTTAGCAATAACGATCAGCGCAAATAAGTCATTCATTACTGTCAACGACACCTGACTCTGGGCTTATTAAAAACATTAATAATGGAAAATAAAACCTAATTAGTAAACAAATGCAATCATTCAAAGCTGAGG
Organism: Pangasianodon hypophthalmus; assembly: GCF_027358585.1. Classification (NCBI taxonomy): domain Eukaryota; kingdom Metazoa; phylum Chordata; class Actinopteri; order Siluriformes; family Pangasiidae; genus Pangasianodon; species Pangasianodon hypophthalmus. The sequence goes on along the minus strand of NC_069730.1, from coordinate 5,997,826 downwards.
TGGAGGAAATACACACTTTTTGACTTTTGCGCCCTGGCACACAGACACAAACACACACACCCGCACAAAGCAGCAGGAAATGAAACCACGATTTTTTTTTCCTGGGTTTAATGAAAATCAAAAGAGCAGAAGTGGGAAATTAAGTAAGGGTTGTTTACCTCAACAAGACGCTACAGGAAGGGCAAAATGAAACAATCTCTCTTTATTTCCCCTCTCTCGTTATTAGTTATCGCACCGTCTCCATTGCCACTTGCCCCACAGCGGCTCAACATTCAATTAGTGCCTAATGAGGCCTAATGCATGGTAAATACATGCACAAGCTAAAGGCAAACAGAAGTGGCTGACAGGGGAGGAGGCATGAAGAGAAACATAACCAAAGCCATAAATAAGTGAAAACCAATGGATCAAGTGGTTGTGTGTGACTAAACCCGACTTTACAGGGGTCAAACTGACTTTGCAGCACTACAGAGGGGCTGGGATCAGCACTGCTTGACCCCCTTTGTTGTATAATTAATAGGGCGTGTGCTAAGAACATGTCAACTTGGGCAGTTGGCCACTGACTGTTTGGGAATGGAGATCAATATCACAGGGGCTTGTCTCATGTCTTGGTGAGTCAGGTCCCATCAGACCAAAGAGCTTACTGCTTCTCAAGTGAGAAAGCTGCCATTGTGATTCCTTAAAGGAATACTCTAGCATACATTAGTGTACATTCTATACAATGTATCTGTACCATATGTGCAATTACCACAGAGATGGATTTTCAAATATTGACAATGAGAAAGGAAAGAAAAATGAGTTCACTGATATCGGAAGTCTAAGTTAAATTCCGTCAATAACCATTTAAAAGATGCCACTTTATACCACAGCTGTTGAATTCTCGAATCTGATTGGTCTGCAAGTGAGAATTCATTTTCTCTACCAGCATGACAGTTGTTCTGGCTATAATTCAAATCACAGGTTTATATTAATGAGCTTGTTCTAATATGCTATCGTTTGTATAGTAACAATTAATTCACATGGACTTGTACAGCAAAAGCCCAATAAATGGATTTTAAAAATGAGTTGTTATGTAACAAAGAGAATCATATAATCGTTGTATGTATGGAGATGTTTATTTAACGTTTATGGAAGGAGTCTCCAGTGTCGAAAAGTCTTTATATCTGCACGTAAGTTAATGTAATTGATAACTGGAACTGACTTGTTTCATGGACATTCCTATACTACTATAACTATAAAAAAAACTATAACTATAACTAAAAATACATGATGTTTTGTTTATTAATAAATTAAAATGTTGTAATCATTGGCAAATTGCTGTGGTATAAGAGGAATAAAACACTTGCTGTTATATGTTAATATTCGAATAACCATTCGCGTCGAGGCACGTCACACCACGGCATCATTGATTATTTTACAATAACTACATGCCTTATTCCTTAGTAGTAGTGCATTCAAGATTACTGTTACAACACTAATAACAATAACAAGTCTTATGCTGAGAGAGACAGGAGAGAATGCTTTATGAAAGCTATTCTCATGTAAGTGATTCCGGTTACTTACACTTTCTAAAAGGTTCTGTCCCTCTTAACAAGTATCCAGCTCTCTGAGAAGACAAATTAGACTGATTACATGATTTACAGACGCATTTGATTGCAGAAATCATTAAAGCGCTCTGCAAAAATTTGTGCTCTTGTTAACAGAGGTGAAGAACTGCCCTTCGGCTTCCACTGTAAGTCAGTTTTAAGTTAACTGGATATCTGTTCTTTTCTCAGTACAGGGAAATATGCTGAAATTCTTGTCTGTGGTAATTGCACATACACTACAGATGCAGTGGATATGGATTAAGCTGACAAACACAGGAATATTTCTTTAAAGTGAACACCATTTCCATAAAAAGAAGATACCTGTAGATATATGGGAGAGAAAGTTTGCAAGGGTAATAGAGCTCTAATAACAAGACCAGGGTTTTAGTAAGTATCTACAGTATACATGTTCTGTAATGTATGTACTAAGGCCATAAACCCACTTCCTCCTTAAAAATACCAAAACCGCCATAATGGATAGGCAGATTCACCAGGCGAGAACCAATTAAGACAAGATATTGGACCTGAAATGGCCATAAAACCTAGCCTGATCTTACCTTTCAGATTAAATACAATAAATGAGCATTGGGGTCCAGGCCATGCCACCCCAGCTAGCCCAGAAGAGGCAGGCAGGAAATTACTTTAATGCGCATGATGGGTGGAGTGCAGCAGAATAGAGTGAGAGAGAGAAAAAAAAAGAGAGAGAACCTTCCTGTTGTCATAACCTCATCAAGCACACCCCCATCCACATCCCCACTCCTCGCCGGTGTATGAAATGCAGAGCACTTTACATAAGATTTATTACATCCAAGCAGAAATATTATCTTCTGAAGATGCCATTCATCAACCTCAGTCTGAAACGCACTGAATGATATGATGAAATTATGCAGATCAGGAATGTCTGAGGGAGGATTCCATTTGGTAACCTTGGCAACCTCAGGTACTCGTATGCCCACCCTGAAAACGGCTCACCACATCAATTAATCACCCATGTTCAGACATAGAGAAAGAGAGGAGAAGAATTCTTAGAGATAGGTATGGGCTAGGGAAATCATAACCAATTGCTATGTAACTGCTAATGAGGTGAAATATATGTAGCTGCCTTTTTTTTTAATTCTTACTTCAGTCTTACTCTCATTTTCTTTCATGTCTTGCTCTTGTGCCTGCTTGCTGTGCTTATATGCACAATTATGACAGTGCTGACAAATTAATAGAGTAGCTTCAAAAACTACACACTCCATACATAACTTTGCTTCAAAACACATTATAACATCCACTTCTCTAACAATATACAGTATACTTATACTGTATATATAAGAGGATATCACATAACCTGAGAAGTCCTATAAATGGTGTGTCACCCTGCACAGGGACAGTACTTCAACTGTACCAATAACAGGAAAAAAAAACACTTCAGCATGTGCTGTCGTAAGTAAACAATCAACTGTGACCCCACTGTGAAAGTGGAGTTACTGCTGCTAACCCAATTTGGATTATTTTCTGCTTATACCACAGCAATTTTCCAACAATTACATTTTTTTTTATTTGGGAATGACATGTTGTACTTTTTATCCATTTATAGCTACATTTGATGTTGTTAGTTCCTGTTATCATTTACGTTGTATAGCTTCTCTTTTTTTCTCTCTTCTAAAGTTAGTAAGACAAAAAAAATGAAAAGCTTGTCATCATGTTACAGTGAAACTCCTTTGTCCTGAAGACATTCCCGTGCTGGAAAATGTAAGGGAACAACTTTACCTCTGACAGTGACAAAGAGCTGACACTGGAGACTCCTTCCAAAAAGTGAAATAAACATCTCAAAGCTAATTTCACCATATTAACAATTACTTCATGTTTTTTTATTTGCTTATTTATATGCAGTACCTGCCATACAAGTCCATAACTGCCATAACAAGTGTAAGTTGTTACTATAGAAACAATAAAGCATTAGAACAAGTGCATTAGTATATAACCAATATACTGTATGACCAATCAGGATTGAGCATTTATCAACGCTGTGGCATAAATATTTAATAATATATAACTTAGCAAATATGTAATGATACACACCCCTGGATGAGACATGTAACGATTTCATTTATAACAGTTATATAAAGCTGAAACTAGACAGATAGATGGAACTACTGTATATAGCGGTCTGTCTGTCAGCTCGCCAGTGTTCCTCCACCATACCAATTATTATGCAGTATCAGACCCTAACATGAAAATTCATAACTCATCAAGTCAATCACTTAAGGGGACCAGGGATAGCTCAGACTACTTAATAGAACATAATTACTTAACATCACTATATACATTCTAAACAGGCATTTTTTGCTCAACTGCATTTGCTTCATGTCTGTGAGCTGCCACTAACTCAATTAGAATGCCAATGTGTGTTCTTGAAAAGCGCAGCCCATCGCAATTAAGACACACTCATACCTATTTGTAGCTACTGTTCTGATAGGATGCAAATGAGATGTAAATTACCTCAAATTATCTTCTGGTAGCTGTATTGGAGCAGGTCTGCAGAGAGATGATTTAAGCCATGACTTACATAAGCCTGGACCTTTGCTGTCATTTTCTTCTCTTCTAAATGAGTCCATCTCAACTAGAAATGATGTGTTTATGATCTATGTTATGCTAAGTATGCAACAAATCCTGCTTTTGATTCTGTAAACGTGACATGAGGAAGTACTGACCATTTAGCATTGCTCTCTTTTTAGGTACATGGGATGTGTTCTTCCCAAAATGTTAAGAAATAGAATCCCCACCCCAACCACCTCATCATGTCTTGTCACACATTCAAGTTTTATATACAGGATTATTTGTTACAAGATGTTATGTACTTTCTTAGAAAGCTCTTATTAGTTAGACAGGATGCAAGTGTGTAAACTCAAGTGCATGTTGGATCAAATCCATAGTCCAAAGTGGGTGTCAGTAAAGAAGCAGGCAAACCTAAACAGGGAAGAATCCAGGCAACGGTCTAAAGCAGGAAAATGCAAAACTAGAAATGGAAGCATGCATGGAAAACAAGCTTGAACGTAATGACAATAATGCACAGAAAGACTTTACGATGACACATTGACACAACAGGAAATAAGTAGACAAACTAATCAGAGCTAAACACAGAACAGGTGAACACAGTCAGGCAACAAGCCAATGGCAGGACAGGGGAGGAAACAGGACTAAAACAGAAAACAAACCAACAAACACCATGTGAAATGTAACATGAAACAGGGAAACTGTGACATCATCATGAACTAAGGGAGATGGGCTTATATGATTGACAAGCTTTCAAAACATAACATTGTGCTGTTCTGACTTTAACACACCCGATACTAGCTAGCTAGATCAGCAAAAAAAAAAAAAAAAAAAGTAGTGGCGTGCTGTATACATATATATTATTTACAAGTTTTACTGTTGAGGTCTTGATTAAGAGGAGATCAATTTGCATGATTAATGGGAAATCCATAAAAGTTTAATGTAAATTCTGCGTTTATGCATAAGAAAATCTGGAAGGTGATCATGACTCTTTGTGTTTGCCTGGTTTTCTGGTGTTCATGATGTTGCTCCTCTTCAGATTATCTTCTGCCTGCATTTTATGAAACATTAGGACAGTAGCATGCCTACTGTATCTTGTGCAGCATGAAAAAGAAGTGATATTAGAGCAAGGAAAGGCAAACTAATTATATGCAGAAGTAAAATAACAAGATATTTTCAGAAGAGGTGATATAAGAATCATGGTTGGTATTGCTGGAGAGGATATTTTAGGGACCCCAGTGGTGTGTCTACTCCAGAGTGTATAGAGATGTGTATAGAGATGTGTATAGAGGTATTTGACATGCCCAGTGTCTCCTAAAGGGGCCAACTCAACCCCGGAATCATTAGCATTCTTTCTTCCTTCTTTATTGTCCTTGTATTCGATGCATCAATTGCGCCTGGATGTGGCCGCACTTTTGAAACAAGAAGGCAACTGCTTTTAATTTGGGCTTCCCTTTCTGCTGGCGTCCTTAATTTCATTAGCTCTGAACCTGTTGAGCGCCTTCAAAAGCGTCGTCTCGCGGCCGCACTTGAAAATGAAAAGGCGCAGGCTTACGAGCAACCACCAGCCCCCCCTCATCCCCTTACCCCCACCCTCCCTTCGGCTCCTCAATTATCAGAATCGTTCCCTTTCAACTGAAATGAATGTTATTGAAACCAATTAGCATAGACTGGAAAATCTCCCATTAATGAGAGGAGTGAGGGTGAGTAAACAGAAATGAAAAGATGAAATTAGAGGAGAGCTTCTTCTTGTTGGCCCGGAATAATTACACGCTTAGTCGCCTAATTGTCTGGTGAAAAGCACCGCCACGGTCGTAACAGATTGCCGCGTTCATTAGGCTGCAATGGGCCACCTGCTGCTGGGGCCTATGCACGTGCTTATCCCAAGGGGGCGGATTCCTTTTTTTTTTTTTTTGGACACAACATGTGCTGTGAAACGTGAACAAGCCTGCCAATAGGCCACAATATTGCATCTGCACTGCCAGATTACTACAAGGTATTATATATCGCTGTTCTCCGATAATGAAAAGCTTGAAAATGTAGCTATTTTTGTGCTTGTATTGACTTCAGCCGTTAATGCAAGTTGATGATGGTTTGCATTCAATATTTGGGATATGTGCAGGTTTTGCTGTGGGATGCTCAATTAGATTATTAGCGTTCAGGGCGCATAAATCTGTATCCCTTGTGCCTGGATAATAGGGGGATTGGGGGTGATTTTTTTGCATATAATGAAATATTGAATGATTACCCTGAAGGAACCACTTTTGCATATGCTTGATCCTCATTATGTTGACTTGCATGTACTGAAGCTAGTCTCCAACACGAAGAGCACCAGAGCATCAAGATGAAATCACATTACCTTCAATGCAGAACATTATTAATATATATACACAGGGACTGTATGAAAATAAAGATTAATACGATCAATGTTTACTATTACCTATATGTTAATAGTGAACTTATTGATGCCAAATCCATAGTAGTTGTTCTTTTTAGTATCTACACTAAAACATGGCTAGCTATTATTATCTATTATATCCCCAGCACCCAATGTAACCTTTTTATCTCCATGCGGATTGGCCAACAACGCTTGGGTGTAAAGGTGAAAGGTCATGACAGGTGTATTGGTTCTGAGGTGGGTGGTTAAATCAGTGTGTGTGTGTGTGTGCGTGTGTGGTCAGATGGGCATGTGTACAGCATAAATACAGAGAGATGGGCTTGATAAGGATGAGGGAAGGATCTCAGGACATTTAATTTCCTGCCAACAATTGAGATGCCTGCTCCATTGAGCGCCATGAGGCATCTCTGCCTCTGTCCTACATTCATTTTGTCAGGGCAGAAGAATATTTAGTGGCACTAATATGCTTTATCTTAGGTTTTATGTTAATCAATGCCACATTGTGTAGGTGTCTTTTAATAGAAAGCATTTCCACATGACAGCCCATTTATATCGTCATACCGCTCAAGTGACCTGTTTATTTTTCTGTGTCAAATCAGCGAATAGGAAAAAAGAGATCATGTTACAACACAATCACATCCAAGCTACAAAACCTGAACCTATTTGAGTCTGGTAGTGATTAGCAAAAACACCTGTGAGCAGGAGATTGGATTAGGTTTAATCTCTTCTAGCTCATCGTTTTTCAACCTGACTAATCTGATGCCGAGCTCACCTCTTCTCTGATTGCTCCATTCACAGGGAAACACAACACGAGAAGGGAAAGATGGGCCAGAAGGAAGTCTGGCATGAAAGCCCAAAAAAAAAAAAAGAAAGAAAGAAATGCCAGAGGGGGCAAATGAAGTAAAAAGCATAACCAAATTAGGCAATAAAATACTGAAATATCAGACTAATGCTGAGATCTCTTTCTTCCTCCTTTTCTCCCTCTCTGCTGTTCTGTCTCTTTCTCTCTCCTTTTTAGACACACAGTCCCCTGGGGGTGACAGGGCTCTTTAATTGATTTACTTTGTGCGGAATTACACGTCCATCAAGCCGCGCCACACGCCTCCGCCACACGTGTCACACACGCATAAATATATGGATGTCTCCAGGACAGGAGCAAGTGATGGACTCAAATGGATGGATAGATAAATGGAGGGATGTTTTAAGTGAAATGCACAAGAGGGTGAGCCCTTATTGGCAAACACCAATATGGACTACATGCAAAATGTGACGTACATCCATATATATCTGCTCACTTCTGGTTATCTCTCATTAATAATATACTTCTTTTTGACTAGCAATTTTTCATTATGTATTTGTTACTTTTACAGATATTGATTGTAAGGTTTAGCACTGTTTTCGTATGTGGTGTGCAAACCATTTTTCACCATTTCAAAATTAAAATTGATAGGTAATCAGATAATGTGACATTAGTCTACCCAGTGTAAGACTGTCAGCTTGGTCGCAGTGGCATTTATACGTGTCTTTTACCCCATTTTCTTCCAATTTGATCGTTTGCCAACTCCCACCCACTAGCAAGCTCTGCTCTATCACACAACAGCTATCTACTGCGGATTGGTTATTGTCAGTGTGATTGACAGGGGAAAGAGTAATGCCATTCCTCCCACCCAGAGAGCACAGCCAGTTTTGCTCTCTTGGACTCCCTGCGACAGATGGCTGGACTTGTGAACATTTGCACTTTTTATTGTTTCTCTGTTATTTTTAAAATTAGTTTCACTTTTGTTCACTTGTTTCCACTCTAGTAAGTGTAGTGTATTAGGTTTTTAAAGGAAATTTACAAGTATATGTAAAGTAATGACGCATAACTTGACATAGACAGTGTATCAGGAAACAAGCTTTTCAGGTGCCAGGTGGACGGAGATTACAGTCTGCATCGAGGTTGCTAAGTTTAAAATAAACTTAAACTGCATTGGACATGAGTGTACTTCTTTTGAGTTTTGAAATATTTTCTTACTACAGTAACGTTATCGATGCAATTTATCATAAAAAAAAAAAAAAATCTGAAAAATGATTGATATGACCAAAACAGTTGTTTCTACCTGTAGTGTCACATGGTGTAGATTTGAGGACACTGTAGACAAGCAGGACATGATTAATGTGGATTTTCTAATTTAGTGCAATACTCAGTGTCATATATAGCAAAGTGTCAAAGAGATGAACTAAACCCAAATTATATTTTTGCATGGGAGAAGGTCAGGTACAGCATAAGCGCTGTCCATAAGCAGTTCCTCATTCAACTTTGAAGAAGACAAATTCCTGATTTGTGTGTGTGTGTGTTAAAAAAAAGGAAAGAAAGTAAAAAACTCATGCATGGATTGCTCAGACACATGGTTTGAACAAGAACCAGAGATGCCTCTGTTGCAGTGGTGAAGGAACAAGGTCATAAGTTCCACAAGACCTCACAAGGTTTGGTTAGGAATATCAAGATATCCGACTGGAGATTCAAAGAGTCCAACTCCATAGCACCCATAAAGAACCCTTTTATTAAGTGTGATACTGGTTTAGCCAAACTTCATGAAAATCTGGCCTAGTCGCCCTGACCGCTCAATATCATACATCATTTACACTAATGCAGTCTGCTGCATGATTCACTGCAACAGCTAGAGTCACAAGCACATGTCCTTAATGGCTTCTGTATACATCCAGATGTGATATTTTCACAGAATGGATCCGTGTCGTACTGGAGGAAGTGATCTATAACCATTGTAATCAGGCCTAAGTGCTCTTTCAAGAACTGCAAATACACTATTGTATCCAATTATTTCCAAACAAGACTTAAAAGGAAGTCTTCATTCTCCCTGTATCACATACCTTTGATTTATTTTTTTTAAATATGACTTTAACTATTGCCATTGAAACACTAGATTTTAAATATCATGCATTGTTCTAGTTTAGCAAGTGCACTTAGATGTGTACACACATGTGGTGTGTGGATTTTGTATCATAGGTTTTCACAAGCCACTTAGCAAAGAATTGTTAGGTTAATAATAGCCATCAAAGGAGGTGTGTGTTTTTATCATCTTTCCCCTTGAACCTTGGACCCTTATAATATCTAATGCGTCTAATATATTTACACATAATGTGTATAAATGCTCATGCATAACACCTTATCAAGCATGTGCATTGTAATAGACACAAATTATAACTTGCACTACAGATACTACCTGTTTACCAGACCCTGTGTTACATAGTATTATGACATTATTGCCTATAACGTTCTTATGAACAGATATTATAATGTTTAATGTATCCAGACATAGTCACTGGCTCATGCTTTCTATAGTTTTAAGCATTGTATTAAGCATTTATACAGGCATTATATACCAGGCATTATTAGGTATTATGTACGCTATACTGTATATGACATTACACATGTATTTATAATGCATAATAAATAAACTATGTTGTATTACTTTATTTTGGTGGTCCCTCTTTTTCGAAATCCAGCTGTAGTAACCTGACAAAAACATCACCTTCTTCATTACATCCTTCTATATACAAGAAGTTACCATCTACAATATGGCAGTAATGTTGCAGATGATTTTCTTTTGTAAGATGTAAAGCCTGAGTGCCAAGAGTGAGCTTATGTAGTTGTACTACTATTGCTGTATTTGAAAATACATATTCAGATATACATAGAGTTTTTTTTCAATGGAACATAATAAGTAAGGAATAAAACACAACAGGGTATGCTGATATAGGACAGTAATCAACTACGTGGTGGTATGATGCGTTAACACCAGAAAGTTAGCTACATACATGTACTATAATATAGTATTTTCTATCGTAGCACATCCTGAAGCATTTTATTCCTCTTATATCACAGCAATTGCATTTTAAATTTATTAATTTATTAATGATACATTGTACTTTTTAAACTTTTATATATCTACATTTAGTTCATGTTATGTTATCTAACGTTTTAACAGCTATAAACAGTCGTTCCCTCACCAGTCTCTCTTTTTTTAATCTCCCTGTTAAAATTAATAAGATGAAAAATGCAGCTTGTCATGTTACAGAGAAACTGTCCTATTGTTGTGGGGGTGTTTTGGTGCATTCTAGGATGGGTTAGTTAGTTTAATTGGGATTAGAGTCTCACAGATGGGGAGAAGGATGAGAAGAGTGATAAATGAAATAATGCTGCACTGTCACTTTCACACACAGGGCAAACTTTCTAATCAACGCTGACCTTATCCTTGCATATCTTATAAATGACCAATTTTAGCTCTTTAATATGATTATAGCCTTCATTCGTGTTGTAGCCATCAGCCCTAAATCAGCCAGGCTGTGGTAAGATCATGTAACTGCTCATCATATTATATAGATGTTCAAACCCTACAAACTTTTTATTTCAACATTTGTGTGAACATTGCAAATAAATAGCCCTTTTACAGTGTCTTTCTTACCTCCATGACCTTTCAGATGAGTTTGAATTCCCTAGAAGCTCATTAAACGGTGCCTCTTTCCCAACTAGAGAGCCCTAAAAACTATTTTGATTAATTAATGAATCCTAACTACATAACGATTCCAAAGTATAATCCAATTAAAGCCACCCCTCTGAGCATAATCGAGGTATTTATGTTATTAATTAGTTTCCCTAAAGAGAAACTATTCAGAGAAATCCAGGCCCTACTTCTTTTCATGGTAGGCACATACAGAGCACAAGAGAACCATCATTTATTCAGGAGTTTTACAGAATTAGCTATAAGGCCTTTTAGTTTGTAGAGATAAAGCACAGGTTTTCATGGGGTCGCTTGAGATGTGGATGGGATCGCAGTAGTTTTTTATCAACTGTTGTTTATGTAAATTTGATTTATGGAATATCTAATAAAATAAAATAAAAGCTGTCATTTAGGTTGGAGCTCCTATTTACCCCCATTTTTATGCTGGACCACATGCTTCCAACATGCTGCCATGTTAACTGTGTTTACACCAGGCATGCAATCAGAGGGGCTATTTAACATTGAAATAAATATATTTTTTGCACACTCTGGTGTTGGTTAAAATACAAATTTGCCACAGTGCTTAAAAGTGAACATTTTCACTAGTTTAACAAACATTATGTGACTGTATACTGTACAATGGTAATGCATGTTTATAATATTTACAGGTATTTGCACGGTATATTTACTAAACCTGTACAAGATACTAATGCTCAGAACAGAATCGAATGCTCTGCACCAAGATGCACAGAGGCTAAGGCGCTTTCGATGCTTTACACTCATGAAAATATTACATGAAATGCAATGTATGAACCGAATTAAACCAGCGAACCCAGCACTTGTTTATTTAAGTTTGAACTATAGATGAGTCTAGACTGAACACTTCAGCATTACAGTTAGCAGTTAATTTTGTTTAATTGTTTATCTGTCTAATTAGACCAGTTTAAAGGTACATTAGGCAAGATTTGTCAAAATTAGGCAAGATTAGTTCTGTAATGGTTAAATAGGTGATGTTGAACATGATTTGAATGATTATTTACTCTGTGACCCCACCGTCTTGGAAAAGCACTGCGATGTATATTCTGGTTTTACTTCTTGTCATTAAGTTTTTTCAAAGCACAATGTGATTTATCTGGTTGTGCTGGGCGCTTACCAATTTCAGACTGAGATATGGACACAGTGAAGGAGTGTCTATAAAATGGCTGACAGCAGACACATCCAAACATAAACAAACATTTCGGACCATAAGGTTTTCTCAGTCATGTAATACACTTGAACAGAAGCCATGGCTTAAACAATTATTTCTGATCATGTTCTACATATCTTTCCAGGTTATTTGTACTAGTAAGTTATAAAATATATTGATTATTGCACCTTAAAACATTCAAAATCAGCGTTGGCTTGAATATAAGACTGCATCATAGGTCCACATTATACAGTACCACTACTGGAAGCTGAACTCTGGTTTTGTGTCAGAAGTGCTGAATGTTAAGGGACTGGCACTCAGACTGGAGGAGCAGAAGAGCTGAGAATCATCTAATGTTACAGCCGGGGTGGCATGTGTGTCATGGTGGGTGTGTCAGTGTCTGGCAACACTCTGGAATTGTTTGTTAGCTGCACAAAACTGGCAACACGCTGGACTTAGTTTTCACTTCCCAAATGAAAAAAGTAATATATTTTATGATATCAATTTTAAATAAAGCTAGCCTGGTATTAGCCGTGCATGCTAGTGAGCAGTGAAACTCACATTCAAATGGATGCAAACTTAAAACTTGATCAAATCTCTGTTTACCTCCAAGTGAGTTCTTTAGCTGCCAGCTTTCTGCCTGTTTTGTTTTGATTAGTAGAGGAATTAAACTTCAACTCAATTCAAATCAGAATTTGTGTTACTAAAATGTTTTAATGCAAAATCGAGTAGGTTTTGTGTGTATTGTTAGCAATTAATTGTTTTCTCATCCCCTTCTGGCATGCCTGCATGGTGGCGCTTGGGGTCATCCTAGGGCTTAGCCTACCCATGCCTCTTTCCGCTGGGCCTGGATGTGACATACTCCATGTTTGTGTGTGCACTGTGTTAGAGATTTCATATTATTGCTTCATACTATTATTTCTAATTATTCTTTTATATATATATATATATATATATATATATATATATATATATATATATATATATACATGTGTGTGTGAGAGAGAGAGAGAAATAGATTCCAAAACAGAGGGATCAACCTTCCCTCATCTCCACCGTCTGCTAGACCAGGTTTTCAGGGGGAGTGTGAAGCCTGAGCAGGGCTTCATATGCTAGAGGTCAGACTGTTTCATTCTATTATGTGCTAATAGTATAGATTTGCAAGTTGCATCACACAACCTGACTTGCACCACAGTTACAGGCATGTATTGTTGTTCCCTATGGTGTCATACGCTTGGTCCAACAATTGCATTGTTTATAAAGAGGCAAAAGTCAATTGTAGTATAATATACAAGTAAAGCATGGGAAATGTGGCAACACTGGAAGTCAAAAGTTGTTATCTGCATAAAAAGTTTTTGAAGATAGTATTTGCGCTTTTTCAGTTCAATAATGTCAAGTGAAAATATCTTAAGTAGAGACAAACTTTATTTATAACAAAAATATATTTTAGCAATATTAAAGTTATATTGGCCTGTTTAAATTGTTTACAGTGTGTTTAATCATAATTGTACATTATCGGAGTATCTGAATAAGAATGAAAACTTCTATTTATGCTTTTCGTTAATGATGTCTCCATGAAAACATCTCTCTGCGTTCTTATATTACATTAATATTTCATTTTTATTATACAGGGTGTCCCAACAGTCTGCATACATAGAGGACACCACGCCGGTTGTGCCTTCATCAGTGGATGTTCTTGGATGTTCAATTCTCAGTTGGTCCGCAATACTTCCAGTCTTTGTGAATTTGTTAATAAGTTTGTGTCGTGTTGTTAATAAGCATCAGTGTCGTGTGTGATGTGCTTGCCATGTTTCCTGTCCATCGCAACCGTGCGACAGCTTCCTGATCCAGCCATGAGAATGATGAATAACACAACCAGTGATCTTTGCACAAGTATCATTCTCACCTGTTCTTTATGCATTATATATCTATATCTAATAAAAGAAAATAAACTCTAATTGAAAAAATTTGTGGTTGATTTTATTTGATTTCATATGGTAAAACACTTGAACACTAACCTAATCTTAATCCTCAATCTTGCAAAATGCAAAAAAAATATGCCTTTACTTTTAACTTCAGTTAAAAATCGTTTGCTTTTGTCTTGTAAGTACTACGTGTGGACAATTTATAACTTTGCTAGTAACAATTATGTACACTCATCTTTTAAAAAAAAACTAGCTGGATAACATGTTTACACAGCATCAGAATTATTTATTATTTATTTATCTAATATTTAATTGTTGTTCGGGTCTATTTTAGAGGCTTCCCTATATAAGAAATCAATGCACATCTGACAGCCAATCAGAAGTGAGTATACTTCATAAGCTAAAACAATGGCAATTTTAGAACAATCAGCTAATCCATGTTATTTTATATAAGCCGACATATTAATAAATCGTCATTTTGTAATCTTTGTGTCTTGTTTTGATTCCATGCCTGGTGTCTTTCATCAACCCTTCCTGCAGATAAGTTACTCACGACACACGGTTTCACCCACATTTGCCCACACACCCCCCCACACCAGCGTACACACATACATGTCCGAGCAGCACGATTCAATTAGGAGCCCTAAGCGTGGACCTACACCCCTGCTGTCACCCTTGTTTTTCCTGCTGCGGACGCCGCTACCCCGGCATCGCAGCATGATGGGAAGTGAGCTGTCACCACTACGATAGGGCACAGTGGCCGGCTAATCAGATGTGGAGATTTGGATCGTGGTGTATTGAGGTCAAGCTTAGCCAGGCCGCTGGTCCATTTGGAGACTTTCCGGGCCTCGTTTCCATGCACCAGTTCCTTCATTTAGTCAGCTGCGGCAAATATTTACCCCCAGGAAGGGAAATGTGTATTTCCTGTCACTGTTAGCATAGAACAATAATTCCTGCTCTCTCTTTTATTCTCTGGCTGTGGGTTTGGGTTTTCTCAGAATAGCAGTAATTATCACACTTCCCTGTATTATGTGGTGCTGCTTATTGTCCTGGAAGAGCATGCATTAGGACTTACTTCGATCCAGAAAACTAGATTTCTTTAAGCAGCAGGACACAAGCGAGGGTCGGACGATGACTAAGCACAACCATATTCCCTCTATGACGAATTATCACAACGTGAAATTCACCCACTGGGAGAAAGGTCATAACAGGTCAGTGATGGTTTGAAAGCTGTTTGTGGTTGGTTAGTTCACTTGTTAAGAGTTGATGGCCCAGCCAATCAGTGTTGCTGCTGAAAGTAATCTACTTCCTGATTCCCACTGACAGGCCAGGCAGCTGTCCACAGGCCTTTACACACGCGCTTACTGTCAGGAAGGGCTCAAGGGTATTGATCCAACCAAGTCGGAGATGCCAGTCGCTGACAGGCTGCTCTCACTGTCTCCTTCAGTCTCCTTTCTTCCTTTTTGCTTCTCTTTCTCTTCTTTTTTTCTCCCATTAATCAAGGCAAAGAGGAATAGTCCTTTAGTGCTATTCATAGATCAGTGGAGCCTCTGAATGATTTATAATACGCTTATAAGCACATATGGAGCCTTTGTAATGGTTAATACACGACTTAAAAATGGCAGAGCAGAAAACATTGTGAGATTGCATGCCTTTAATTACATCACTGAGACCCATCTGCTATGCACTGAGACTCTCAAATCACTTATCTTGTCTTTCTCTGTCTCTCCCTCGCTCTTTTGCTGACTCGCTCATTTGTCTCTCCATTAATTAGTTTGTTTCTCTCTTTAGGAGCACATTGCGTAAATTGCCTAAATGAATGTCAAAATTAAAAATGAGAGCCTAGAAAATGAAATGAAAAACATTCGGGGGGGGGGGGGGGGGGGGGGGGGGGGGAGACAGGAAAACAGAGAGAGAGAGAGAGAGAGAGAGACTTCTCCTAAGTTCCTATTGTCATCTTTATTTACACCTTTGATTGTTTGCTCACCAAGCAACTTAATAGCTATTTGTGAGGAGTGCAAAATCAATATTTCTAAGCATCAAACCAGGCACTGTGCAGGCAGGCAAGATGCAGGCTTTTGAATAATAGCTCTTTCCATGAGAATCAGCGCATTGATTGGGAAGCCAATACCGCTCAGTGCTGGCGCGTCATCTGAATTAATGCCTCTTTGATGTAGCCTGGCTATAAATGATAGGAATTAATGTTGTTTTGATGTAACAGAACCAGTCATGGCAGGACAGGCCGCAGCGGTAGTGCCTCTGATCGGCCAAAAATGCAGGGAGATTAGAGGACGAGAAAGAGAGTCTGACATGGTGATAAATATAGATGATAAAAGCTCGTGGCTCATTGAGGCCTCCTCAGCTTGGACCCCTGCAGTACGTCAGTAAATCTCATTTACGGTAACTCTGCACCCCACAAAAAAAAAGAATGACATTAGACTCCTGATGACAAATAAATAAAGAATAAAAAAATAATAATGGGGATCCATAAAAGGCTAGTGAAGAAGCAAATTGAGAAAGGAGAGAAGGCTGAACTGTTAGTATGCACCCTTATCTATTTAAACGCACTCTAATAACAAATATGTTGCCCTGCTCAGTGTCGTGGAAAAAGCACTTCCCATATGCTTTAAGACTGCGCTGAATTTATCATCCGGAAGAGGACTGTCGCGCCACTAAGAATATATTGCCCCAAAAAGTCGCAAGCGTAATGGCGTTGATATGATTTCCATAAATTTTCATCTGAAATTTGATATTTGTCTCATTGGAGAACAATGGAAACTATATATGAGGGTGGGATCGGAGAGGCAAACTTTTGCCTCAAACCTGAAATGAAGGAGCCCATTTTGAGCTATGATGGATGGGACTCGCACTGACGCACACGCGCGCACCCCAGCCCCCCCCCCCACCCCATACACACACACACACACACACACAATCACACACACACACACAAACTCACACCCACACCCTCTAAAACACACATACTCACATACACACAGATGCTAATGGCATAAAAGGCTTCAAAAGTAGTCTGTCAAGCAGTATCAGTTAGTCTCAGATGAGAAATATCCTCCAGAGTTTATCAATATTGCATTGGCCAATACATTGTGTTTCCCTTTTCTCAGGGCATTTAACAGGGTCAATATTATAGAAACACATGGACTTAACCCTGCTTACCTTTCTTCAGAAAGGAAATCATGTCAAGTGGAATACTTTACAAATTATTGATGAGTTTTTTACAGGCACACACACACACACACACACACACACACAGACATGCACAACTGGAGTTTCGATGGTGGCCAGGCCGAGCTGTGTTTTAGGAGTAATCGTTTCATCACTAAGTGCTTAAGCCACCATTAGCCAGGCGGCCTGTCTTCATGGTGGAGTGTGTGATTTACAGAGCGTAGCAGAGAGCACTGGGAGATTTATCATCCACATACACACCCACATCCACACACACACACTCCAGGGATGCTCCCCTATTGACCCAGCCAACTGTTACACCATCCCATTCACACATTTAACCTTAACACAACTATGTTAGAATTGTATTGCCAAAGTTTTTTGGTCTTAGTGCACTATAACAACTTAAACAATTTTATGAAAACCCATGCATTCTACAGCACTGTTGAATTCTTGAATATGATTGGTCAGAAAGTGTAGATTAATTTCCTATAACAGCAGCTCTGATAACAGTTTTGGCTATAATTCAAATCACAGGGTTACATTAATGCACTTGTTCTAATATATTATTGTTTCTATAGTAACAACTCATTCACAGGGACTTCTATGGCAGATGCTTCTCATTATCTAGGACTAATAATAAGCAGATTAAAAATGTGTTGTTATTTAACAAAGAATAACTTATAATCGTTGATATGGTTGGAGGTTTCTGAAAAGAGGTGTTCATTTAATGTTTATGAAAGGAGTCTCCTGTGTCAGTGCCATGGGAGAGTCTACAGGACAGAGGCACTACAGCTACTATAATGCAACTGTAATGCAAACGAACTTGTCTTTCAGATGTTCCACAACACTGAATGTAACTATAAATGGATAAAAAGTATGATGTGTTATTCTTTGACAAATTTTAAAAATGTAATGTTTGCAAATTGCTATAAAAGGCTATGAGAGGGATAAAAACTCAATCATTGATTATTTTCCTATAAGAGCATGCCCCCATGTAGTAATGTTTTTTAAAGGAAGGCAGGAAATCCTTGTATTTCCTAATTGTGAACTTGTAATTACAATTCTTTGTGTTCAAGTGTACTGGTAAATTAGCTAGGCTGATAGAAAGATATCAAAAATATTATTTTACTCTATGTAAAGGTGTATTTTATGGAATCAGTGGTTAGAGTTGTAGGTCTATAGTCTAATCAGTCTTAAAGTAAGTTGTATTTAGAAAATAAAGAATTACGCAGTGTTAATACTCCAGTGTTAATACTCCAAGTCTCCATGCACAATATATTATACATATTAGTCAGTATTTCCTCTTTTAATCTCAAAAAATAATACGCTACATCATTTAGAATTGAGGCTTGCCAATGACGTAACCAACAGTCCATGATGGAGACTGGAAAGATAAAGACATGACATGCTGAACACTTCTCTCTTCCTCTTTTTAACACATATTTAACACTATTTATTCCACAGTGCTCTTGAATTCTCAATTCTGGTTGGTCAAAAGGTGTTGATTAATTTTCTATAACAGCAACTCTGATAGTAGTTCTGGCTGTAAGGTTTATATTAATGCATTTGTTCTAATACATTATCGTTTCTATAGTAACAGCTTACACAGGGATTGTCGCTATAGTGAATACTTTCTGTGGGGAAATGTTTATGTCATATTTTTGGAAGGAGTCTCCAGTGTCAGTGCAAAGCAGTAATTTAAAGTTTTCCAACACGGCTAAGTCTTCAGAGCGATAAAATGCATTTTCTTTTGCCTTATTAACCGTAAAAGAGAGGGGGAAAAAGAGAGGTTGGTGAGGGAATGATTGTTTATAACTGCTATAATGTAAGTGATAACAGGAACTTGTTTTGTGGATGTATACCATAAATGTGCTATTTTTTGAATTTAATCAACTTCAGGGTGGTAACAGTAGCTCCACTTTTCATGAGGCCACATCACACCAACATCACTGATTCTTTTCCTATAACAGCACACTCCATCTTATTTTCATATAGAATATGACACCAAAACGTCTTGAAATTGTGATAGCAAAAAATGTGTGATTTTCTTTTGCACATTTGTGCGTGTAGTGGAATTTATGCATGTGATATTAATGGAAAGGAGTGTGTAAGAAGCTGAGGCTAGCTGTGGGTGGTCATACTAAGACAGTGACCTCTGGAGAGGGCAGAGAAAGTTCAAGTGCATTGTTACATCCTCCGCTGTCTATGAACCACTTTATGGTGACATTTACACTCCTGTGTGATTGAGCTACAACTATCAGACCCTCCGTGGCATTGAATGTCATCTGTAACACTGGACAGGTCCAGCTAGGTGGGTTGAGGTGTGTGTGTTGAGTGGAATGCGAGTACTGTATAGTGTGTAAGTAATTTAGCTTTACTGATAAATGTATTTCAGTAGTGTGTAGTCTAGATGTACAGACATTACTGAGTGTATTTAAGTGAAAATGTAGGAGGTTAAGATACATTGATATAATGATGTATTTTTCGATGCAGGAATTAGAATAAACAGATAGAGAGAGGGCAAGAGAGAGAAAGAGAACAATGAAGCCAGTGTTTTTAACATCAAAACGGCCCAGT
The DNA here is from genome assembly GCF_027358585.1 of Pangasianodon hypophthalmus. Lineage (NCBI taxonomy): Eukaryota > Metazoa > Chordata > Actinopteri > Siluriformes > Pangasiidae > Pangasianodon > Pangasianodon hypophthalmus. The sequence continues at coordinate 5,977,925 of NC_069730.1, read as the reverse complement.
CCTGCAGAATGTCATTTCTCCCTCTCAAAACAGCCAGTGGCCAGATGGCCCCCCAACCTGTTCCCAACAAATAGCCAGACTGGGGTCCTCAGCCATGCCATGGCAATGAGTGTATGTGCATACATGTGTGCACGTGTGTGTGTGCATCCTCACCTTATCTCTCTCTCTCACTCTCTCACTCTCTCTCTCTCTCTCTCAATCCAGCAGCAGGTGAGTGGGTGCAGCCTGGGGGATATGGAAGAGATGGGTTCACACAGGCGGCTCATTAGCAAGCACTGAATTACACTCCAGACACGTCTTTATGTAGACTAATCATATTACAGCAACCAGGGGAGAGTGAGAGAGAGAGAGAGAGAGAGAGAGAGAGAGATGGCATTGGGGGAGGGGAGGGGAGGGGAGGGGAGGGGGGGTCTGCTTAACCTGCCTTGCAATCTGATTTGCCCGGGAGAACTCAGTGTAATCGAGCACCTACGCCTGACATTGCTTTATCCATCTACCCATCTATCTACACGCAGGCGTGTGTGTGTGTGTGTGTGTGTGTCTCTCTCTCTCACTCTCTCTCTCTCTCTGGCCCTCCCTCTGAAAGCACAAGTCACCAGTCCCTCTGGGGCCTTCTCTCTCTCTCTATCTCTCTCTCTCTCTCTCTCTGTTGGTGCATTGTGGATGCAGCTTGGTCGAGGGCAGGGAGGGGGGCAAATATAATCGGCAGTTCGCCGCGTGCCTCTGACCACCGTGCACAGTCATTAACCTTGACTGCCATAATTGAATTCAAGGTTGATTGCTCGTGACCCTCCCCCAGCCGAGGTCCTTAAAATGTACATATTCATTACAGGGCCAGCGCTCTAAATGGATTGCACAGGGAAAGCTGTAGCAATCTGGTGGCAGGGCCGGCGGCTGCCTCGGCCCCGCTCGGAGGGAGCTAGGGGACAACGGGGGGGAAGGGGAGAAGGGTTAGGGGCACTAATTGCATCCTGGAGAGAAGGATTGGATTATGAAAAGAAGTGAGAGAATGAAGATAGATCCCTGTGACACTGTCAAATTAAGGTCGGACCATGTAACGCAGCCAGACGCGAAGATGTACAGCGACATTACCAGAGGAGAAAGACAAGGGAGGGAGAGAGATAGAGAGATAGTAATGATGGGGGGGAAGAAGGGTAGAGATGATGGCGTCTGAACACAGGCATGCTTGCACACACACACATGCACACAAACACACACTAACCCACACCAGCAGGCGCCTCATCTCATCTCCTTTCATCTCCTCTCTCACACCTTTACTAAGTGTTCCACAATCATGCCCCCCTTCTCTGACAGTCAAAGAGAGACATATTTCTCTCTCTCTCTCATTCACACACACACACACACACACACACACACACACACATGGCCCTGTTCACCCGCCACTGGCCTCATGTCCATCCTCTAATGGCTGTCAAATTACTATCACCCAAACAAGACAATTAATTTGTCTCAAGGATCCAAGCTTGTCCCGCAGCTGGTCACCTTCTCCCATGCCTCAGTCAAAGGACAAAGATTAAATAAAGTTTATGCATGGGAGAATTGCCCGTGCGGAGAGAAAATGGACGAGCTAGTAGCACAAAGCACTTATAGTAGCATTTGTCATTACTGTATTACTCCATACCATATCATCATGTGTGGCCTGACTATGTCACTGTGGGAACTGATTGTCCTGTATGTGTGGATTGTTTCACACCCCAGCTGACCTTTCAAGCCCCAGACTTCCGACCCGGATCATTCCCAACATCCCTGGCCCACAGAGAGCGATCCAACTGTCGGATTATGTATTTTCCAACCTGAAAGTGCAAGCGTTTATCTGTAACCCTGCACAGCAGCGTCTGTGGAGGAAGCAGCGGAAGAACAATGGAGGGCTTCCCTGCTTTTAACCTCTTAATGTGCTGTAAATGTGTCCCCTGACTCCCAAACTCCCCATCAGCCAGTGGATTCGCTTACCTCAGCCAGCCGCACGGGATCTGTGGGGTCTGGACATTCACAGAACCCTGGTGGCCCAGGGTCTGTGTATGTGTGTGTGTGTGTGTGTGTGTGTGTAAGATCTATGTGCATGCCAACCCTGAAACCTAGTAATTATATACTATATTATGCTGCATCTGCTTTCCTGGCCACTTCACAACTGCAGCGCCTGCACAAGTGGCCTCATTTGTTTCCACTGAGCGAAATCATTTCGTAAAGCTCGAGCATTGATCAGCTGCTGCTAATTGCGCTCACTTTGTTTGTGTCACTCTAATCTCATTGGAAATGCTCACAATAGACTGGATTCCAAAGCAGAGCTACGGTGCAGGACTACGCTTCCCTCACAAATGCATCATTAAAGATCAGCAAACTTTCCTTTTTCCATAAAGTAAAGCAAAGAACTCAGTCCAGGTGGACTGGTTCGACTGCAATCAAACGACACTCGTGAGAGGCAGACATGAAGAACTTTCAAAGCGACGAATGAACGTTTTTACGTTTTTAATTGGAGACGCTAGGGCAGATTTTCCAAGCTCTGATCTTGCATAAACGCTGGTGTTTACGTTACATTCTGAAGCTTTTGGAAAGGTTTCGGAAGCTTTAAAGTACGTAACTACTTTAAGGCCTTTTTTGAAGCACTCCCCCAAGACACATTTGTTAATTATTTGCTTTTTTCATGCTGAATTCATCTCCCTTCATTAATTTCCCTGTGTGTTTTTAACTGATGTTCCATCCTCAGATGTACATCAGAGCATTTCAAACAGCACCCATTCAATCCAGCGACTGACCGTCCTGATAATAGAATAATTAATAAATACATAATGATCACCACAAAGCTTATGTCGAGCCCTTTGCTTCAAAGGAAATGAGTTCAGAATGTTTCATTACCTGCATATTAACTCTCCTAAGAGCCCAGGCAAATGATAAGATGATCAAAACAATCTTACATTTTTATCATTTCTATTTATCTGCTTCTTGTAGAAATCAGCATGGTGCTGCTGTTATCCAAAATGGGGAGGTAGTATTTTCTTAATAATAATATTGTTATGATAATATTGTAACAGTTTCAGTAATATTGTTGTGCCTTACGACAGTGTTTCTCAAAGTGTGCTCAGGGACGCTCAGGAGTCCATGAAGGATAGCTGTGATTTTTTTCACTGTGTTACTGTGGTGGAAATCACAACCCACCAAGATCAAAGTCATTATATTTACTTATAAGATATTATGTAGTTATTCTATTATTATTTGACTAGCCACTTGAAATGAATGGGTTTAATCCAAACCTCAATAGCTCAAAAACAAGTAGGCCAATAAATAAAGTTCAGGAATAAATGGCTATATGGCTCTAATTAAATAGCAAAAAAAAAAAAATCCTGTACATTTAAATAATGAGCCTAATATTTGTATTTATGGTGCCACCATCTATATCTGTGTAGTGCTCCAAATATTCATATCTGTATTTGTTTTTGGATTTAAACCCAGTGTGCGTGGCCTAAACTGGAAGGGGTTGTCTTCCTTTTTTTGGTTCTTTTTAAATTAAATATGAACTGTACCACTATGCCCACTGAAATGCTGGGAGAAACTTGGCAGTAGAAATACCAGCATTGCTAGCATGTCATAAATAAATGCTGTAAATGCATTGCACAATGTGGGCTTTCCTCATCCCACAAGCATCATACAAAGTCATTGCATCATGTAGGATCCAAGTTCCACTGCACACCAATAGTCTCAACCAGATGAATCTTTCTGACAAGCCTTAAAAAAAAAAAAAAAAAAAAAAAAAAAAAAAAAAAAACAGAATAGTGGACCTACTATTTGTATCTGTATTTGTATCCATTTAGAGCACAGTATCTGCTCAATCTGAATTATTATTCTTATTACTGAAATATTGCTTTTAACTATTTTTTTAAAATTGCCTTTGGAATGTATTTTACATTCATTTTTTTAAAATACTAAAATGCCTAAAATGTCCTCCTCAGAGCTTCTCAGTTGAAACAATACACATCTTTGTGAGTTCCCTCGATTTAGTTAGTGGTCTGTCGTCCTGTACTCATCTGAACTCTAAATCCATCCTCAAACAGGCCACCATTTTGTGGACTGTCAGAGGTGAAAGGTCCCCTGGGAAGTCCCAACTCTTAATGTCACCTCAGTTTGGAGCTGCTGCAATTGAAACAATGCAGTCCTGTCAATCAGTCCGGAGGCACAAAAGAATTACTCTTTGACTGACAGTGTGTGTTGGACAAGCTCTCTGTTTGTATGCATGGTGCAGAAGGTGGTCAAAGCTGAGGTTATACATCAAAAAATGTCAGCTATCAAAATGCAAAAGTTGACACAAATGATAACCACCCACACTGATAAACTACAGTGAGAATTTAAAACAAGGTGTTATTGGAAATTACAGGGAAATGTCATTGCTTGGAATCCATAGGATTGGTTTACAGAAAATGTCCAATGTTGCGATTGAATCATATTGGGTTTATTTTCTTTCTCAGTGATGAGGTGCTATCTGTTGGTAGTTACAGTACATTTCACTGGAACACCTGCCACTAAGTGTGTGAGAAAGAATGTGTGTGTCAGCATGATAAGATAGTTAACCCACAGCTGACATAAACACAGCTGACAGCTTTGACAAGGTTCCAACACAATTTATAGAGTCATTATGTCAGGAAGCCTGAGACAATGAGACAATGACTGAGGAAAGTTAGTAAAACAATATATACACTATGAGACAGTAAGGGGATTCCATGCTTGGGGTGCTGTTTAGCACATTAATGCCTAAAAATTAAGCTTTATTTTTTTAAAACATGCATTTAACCTTACAAAAATGTATTAACTCTTAACAATATCTCAACAATATCTCATTTTTCCATTGCTAAAAATGTCTGCATTGTTCTCTTAAATAAGTAACAAGGCTGTTTATCATAGAATTAGCAAATAACGCAAGATATAAAGACATTAAGGAGTCTAATGATTTACTTAAAATGTTTTTTTTTAATTAAAAATTTGCTTTCAATCTACCATTTGTGTAAGATCACACTTTCTTCTTCCCATGATCTTCAGGAAATTCAGATAATGCAACTTCCTGTTGAACATGTGACTTGTGGAATATTCCAAATACTGTATAGGTCAGCTAACAGTGTTGCATGAAATTACGTTTTTTATAACCTATAATGCATGCCTTAAGGATTAGGATGTTACAAGCATGAGCTGTTAAAAGGTTTCATACAGTAAAGCAAAAATAATATGATTTTTGAAATATTTTAATGATTATATTTCAAGGTAAAGTGTAGTTATAGTGGGTTGTAGGTAGGTTTTTTATTAATGCTTTAAGTTCATCTGAAATATACACATAGGTTGTGCTTTATAATGTCTTGTACCTTTACATACATATTTGTATGTAATATCAGTATGACACAAATCATGGAATCACCCATAAATAGCTAGGATCCCTGTGTACATGTTCTCTGTGTACTGTACATTTGATTTTGTGTGTTCTCACACGTGTGTATGTCCATACATTTATCTGAACACTCACAGCTGAACCGCTACATCAAGCCAAAAGGGGACTGTATTACTACTGGGTCCTATTCGAATTTCCCTTGGGATTTTTGGAGGCTTGGTACATCCTCACATTCTCCCACATCTTCCATCATCTGAACCAATCATCGTTCTTCTGCACACCAGACTTTTAATAGGAACCATCGCTCTATGGCATGCCTCAAAAAAAAAAAAAATACAAGAACAGAATGTTTTTTGGGCTCCATGTAGCCCCTAACATTTTCTGAAAGTAAGAACTTCTGTTAATTTTATTTTTTTTAATGAAAGTGCAAAATAGATGCTAACTTGATTATAAATCTGTCTAATATATACGTACTCTCATACAAATCTTCTCTGCCTCATTAAAACAGCATGGATAGGAACATCATAGATCTGAGATTATGTACTGTATATGTTACTAATTGTCCCAGATGTACCAACAAATCTACAATAATGTGCCATCACTTTCCTCTCCTTAAAAAGGCTTTTGTTTCAAAGAAGCAATTTGAAGCAATTAATAAAACGACTCCGATCTTTGTGCTCATATTCAAATGGCGCAGTCATTCATGGCATTAATTAATATGTTTATCTGAGAAAGGAGCAATCTAATAACTCATCTGTCAAGCATAACCCAGATGGGAGAGAAATAATTGGAATAAAACAATTACTGAATGTCTCCTCTTCCTCCATGGAGCATGTGTTACTTGAGTTACAAAAAAAATACAGAAAAAAAACCCAAATGAAGTATAATACTATCCATTCACTGATAAAATGAGCAAAGAAGGTATATCAGGTTAGATTCTTATTTAGATTTAATAAACCATAAAAGCTATCACGACTTGGGCTTTATGCATTTAATGGCCAATCTAATGTTACATTTGCTCTTTTTCCCGTCAGCATTATGATCTAGTGTTCTTGGTTAAATGTGAGCTCTAATCTTGTGGATTGATAAGAAGCTCTTTTTAGGAATTAAAAGCCGCCATATCATAAATAGCCGCAGCAGGACATCCATCAGTCTGGTGGTCCGACTCCAGAGTGAGCTTCCATAACAGATATATCTCACTCTTAATGCACTTTGTGGTTGTCACCGGGTTCTAATGCACTTGGGTATGGTGCCACACACACCGAAGCCCCGCTCGCTGCCTCTCACACACTCCATAAGCATACACTCCTACAAAGAAACCAACAGAAATGCAGATGCTGGATGATATTGAGTAGTAATAGTGGATCTTTGGGGAGACAGGAAGGTCTCCGTTTCCAATTTCTGCCTTGTGCAGGTATCTCTTCCTCAGCGATGCCCTTTTGTGGAGTCATGAGAGGTGCTTTTTTTAAACTCCCATCATCCTCTACTCATCATTAACCTCTGTCCTGAATGCCTGATCTCCATGACTCTGAACTGGTTCACTTTATTAGCCACCAATTAAAACTAATTAGGGGAGAAATCTGACCATGTCATTCTCCTCACGCTCCTTCTGGCGTAAAAGGCTCAGAGGACAGGAAGGTAAGATGGACATCTCATAGATGTTTTCTACACTATAAATTAAGAGTATACTGCATACTGAGGGGATATTTGAATTTGGCTGTGGAATGGAATGTACATGCATGTGTGTATGGCTCCCTTATCCCTGGCTGGTTGATTATAAAACCTTCCACACCTGGCAATTCTTTCATCTAAATCCTGATGTGCTTTACTAGCCCACTTCCATGTTTATTCATATGTTTATGCTCAGCTTGCAAAGTGGCACCGTTGCCCAGGTCTCCTGTGCAGCCCCAAATTTATGCATGGCAGCAGAAATTAATTAGGCATCAATTAACACATGCTAATCAGCAGGCATTGGTTTATTGGTGTTAAGTAATTTGTAAAGCTGTTGCAGAAAAAGCGATGGGGAGCTCTGGTATTCTGCTCTCTCTATCAAAAAGACGAAAGAAAACACAATAAAAACAGACAAAACAGGAGGGAAAGGGTCCTTGTGAAGTAAACAATCTTAGCAAGCATACCATTGGGGAATCATGGTTGTGGGTCAGAATGTTGAGAGAATGTTCGTTTAGTGCAGCGCATTTCACATGAAGCCCGGGGGTCTACATAAGACCGGGAGATTGAGAGAGAGAGGGATAGATTGGGGAATGAGAGAGCGATGATGAGTTTTCTGTTGCATGGGAGCTGATGGGTGCCTCAGCAAGGAGAAAACCCAATGGTCAATCCAAAAGCGTTTCCTCTGTGTTTAAGCTTTTGTGTGTCACTGAGATATTATCTAAAGCACTACAGTTATAGCAAAGGGTCTACATGAAGATCAGAACAGAAAAGCGCTCACCCTATCATTGGTGTGGTAATGATTCCACAGCCAACCATAGCCAGGAGCCAAGGGAACTAAATAGGCATTGCACTTTAGGTGGGAGGAAGGGTATACTTTCTTCTCTGTCAGCCATTAGCCAATCGTGGGTCTCTGTGAGCTCATGTATGTAGAAGAGGGCAGATAGCACTTTCCTCTGAATGTACTGCACTGCCGTGAGCATCAGTTTGGAACGGCTGGCTTTGCATGACGAAGCACGTGTTAGCCTCCCTGCTTGGTGTTTGTTGTATGATTGTGGAGCGCTAGCTAAAATCAGCTTACTTAACAAGATTTCTGAGAAGATTGTGCAGACGATTGTGAGAGCAACAAATTATATTCGGTTGTAGAAATGAAGCAAAAAAACAAAAAACAAAAAACAATCAATCAATCAGCTCCATACATGGTCATATCATACTTTCTATACATTTTCTCATCTTTATGCTATTGACAAATGAATATCAAGATTGTTATATGTAGCCATGGTTGTTGATATCTTTCACATCCCACAATCTGTGACAGCTTGCCACCATACTGAACAAGGTGGCTAAAAAATTCTACTACTTATCAGCGTAATCAGCTCAAAATTTCTTCCATGAAATTATTATGGTTATTCTTTACAGTATGAGATATAAAACTAACACATACACCTACGAACACACTCATTGAAAGATAGCAACAAAATTCATTATTGCTATTTGTTTTCATAATTGCTAAGTGTTTTTAATTTCTAATTTAAGGAGGGCTTAGCCCACAATCATGGTCAAGCCATGTTCTAAAATCATAGTACAAAAATAGTACAAGCTTGAAGGGATAATAATAACAGCACAGCAGATTTTCCTGCATTTGTTGAAGTTTCTCTGTACCACGCACAGAACTATCCTACAATTAGCCCCAAAGAGATTTTGATAAAGGAGGCTTTTCACTTCACAGCAATGTGAACACACTCCTAACACTAGTCAGCTATCTTAAATAAGCTAAGCTGCCAGGATTTCTTTTTTTTATTTTAATAGATGCTGCTGATGTTCAGTAACCAGCTAGCTAATACTTAAATGAAATGTTCATGATATTTTTCATGATCTTTACTGCTAACAGTAGCTAACTGACGAACATGAGCTAACTTGACAGGACATCTGAGAAAAACTCAGTGAGAGCTCAATTAAAACTTCTTTTGAGAGCTGACAGAAACACCAAGGGCATGTCTTTGAGTTCAAATAGTAAGGTCATAAAAAAGCTGACGTGACATTGTTTAATATTGTCAGATATTTGCTGCTGCTTTCAAGTGGTAATGTCATTAGTGTCTACCTGAAAAATGACGAAGGCCTATTTGAGTCTTCTTCAGGCAATGTCAATAGACTACACCAGGCTAAAAAGCATTATGAGAGACCAACACAGAGCCAAATTGGATAAATGCACAGTAAAAGAGATTGTCATAAAGGGCTACGCACAATGTAGCAGCATTATTACAGCCAGAAGAAGATTTTTTTTCATGATTTACTGGTCAGCTGGATAAAAAGCATATGAGCAAGATGGAGCTCAGTACATTTGTAGCCACTTAAGCCCCACTCAGATCTGGGCTCTTTGGCAATCTCTGTAATTATTCTCCTTATTGTGGGGAAAATCAGTTCTGTATCCCAAAATCACATCACTGCGATATTTCAACATTTCATTTTCTGCCATTCCATTAGGATCTAAATACTGCACATGTGAAATGACTAACAGTTGCATTGCCAAAAATAAGATGATCAAACTGGGTCAATCTGCTCCTCTCTATGCTTCTAACTTTACTCACAAGATGTGACTGCATATCACAGATTCATGTGGCTGTTTGGGTTTGTCCTTATCCGAGCTGTAGAAAAAACTGCCCCTTTATTGTAACCACAAAAAAAAAAATACTAATGCATTATAGAAAGCCACCCATTGGTAGAGATGTAAGTGAATATGAATACATTATTCGGAATGAACAGATAATGGCTTCTATATGGATGCAAATACAAATATGAAAAAGAGCATTATTCGTTTTTTTTTTTTCATGGCCTCTAGTTGAGACTAGAGATGTGCACTGGTAATGGAACACCACAAAAAAGTCATGCTAGAAGGAGGTTTTGACTTTCATGTGAGCGAGCAGTCTGTCAAGAATAGGTCAGATATGAATTTCGAAGGACAAAGAAAGACCACCAGTCATTAATGTGAACATGAACAATGCATTTACAGTGACGCGTTTACAGCATTCATTCATTCATCCTTAGTAACTGCCTGGTCAGGGTTGGTTTAAATTACAGTGCTGTTTATATGTTGGGGAAATAGAACCAACTAGAGTCGTTAAAAAATGTTGCTGGTAGGTACAACCTAAGATAATAATTGTGTGAGTGGTATTTTTAAAGAAAACAGTCCAGTGCGCATCTCAAAAAAAAAAAAAAAAAAAAAAAAAAAAAAAAAATTTATAGGCCATGCTGACTTCAGTTTTAAATTCAAATACAGATACAGATATAAATATTTGGAGCACTGAACAGATAAAGATTCAGACAGTGGCACTGCTTTATATCCCAACCCCATAGTTTGCAATTTAAGCAAAAATACTTTTTTTTGCTATATTAAACAAAATGCAGTATCAAAATCTGTATTTATTTTAGTAATATTTTGTATTTAGAATATTGTGCACTGTAAAATGTGTTTAAAATGTAATATTATTTTAAATGTTTGAAAGACACTGTAACTATTGATATAATACTACTGCATTCCTGACGTAAAGCTGTATTTGTCCATTTTGTTAATATCCATTGCACTTTCCAGCACTCATCTGACTTTCCACCACTCAGGTCAGTGTTCCTGTTATCTCAGTCAATCTCAGTGTACATTATTCAAGCTTTTGACCAGCTCAACCTCTGTGAAAGAACATTTTGCTTATTGATTTTACAATAAACTACTATATTTGATAATAATAAATGTACTGTATGTACAACTCGAGGCAGCCACAATATCTTCGAAATCACATTAGCCAGTTGTACTTAAACCATAATTACTTTTTCCTAAAGCCAAGGGACCGATGGACAAACCATTGTTTTATGGAGGGTGACATGAACTGCCAGGGGACTGGGGAAAATTTGTCAAAGTTATTGAAAAGCATATAATGCCTTAGATCGAGTAATAGACACTTATCAGAGATCCTGTGATCTATATGTTATATAGGAGCCTAACATTCAGTATAAGGTGAACTTCAGGTGGATTTATGCCTAGCCAGATCCTTGGTTAAACAAGTTGAGGTGACTTTTTGTGATTTTAATGCTTTTAAATGGTATAAAAATCTCTGTTGTCTCAGTACATCATAGGATTGTTTCCTGCTATACTACAGATTTCAACTTCTTGGTATGTCACTTTTTCCTTCAGCTAGCCATAGCCCATTTTTTATAAGCCACAGCTCTATGTAATAGCAAACACTTAATTATTTTGTTGTTTTTTGAACTATTTAGTTCAAAATCATCATTTTACAGGCAATAAGCTACTATAAAAAGACACGACTTTGTACAGTATGTCAAGCCCAAGTTACTTTTTGCATGGATATAATGCACATTTTTGCCATACGAATGACAATGATTTACTGTGCTCGTTAACTAAATGCCTGCAGCCATGATTATCTCTCCAACTATAGATACAGAGCCGTCAATCATCTACAAACAGAAATATTAGCAGCTCCTTTTATTGTAATTGTTTCACTTTCATTCCAACAATTATAACAATTATATCATTGTTGTAAAGAAGCAGAATGGTGTCTACATTTGAACAAGGTTTTGAATATGCCATCTTAAAAAAATGAATTTGTTCTAGTTATGGTTTTTACTATTAGTTGTCTTGATAAAATATACTATTGTAACACCAGGAACTTACAGAAGTGGTCAGAGATCCTGCATGCCTTTGTTATGGTACGTGTCCAGTTACACATTTTGCGTTCTCTGTAAAATCGCAATTGTTGATGTGGATTTGGTTATGGCATTTAAATGAATAGCACGCAGCCAGGTGAGGTTGCAAGTGGACACATAACATTAGAGTGATTCTCCTTTAAAATCGACTTATGGCTAAATCTGCCTCTGTGGAAATGTACTAAATAAATGCATAACCCAACAACAAGTTGATTACAAAAGATCAAATTACATTTATTTGCCTAAGTGTCTCTTTTGTTCTCTCTTTCTCCTCTATCTTGCTTTTCTTAGCCATGGAGTAATTACAGCGTGGGCATGGGTTATGGATTGATTTGCGTAAATGTGTCTTATTAGACCTACTTGGCTCCCAGCAGGCAGTGGGAGCAATAAGAGTCGTGTCAGGCACATTAAAGATGCTAGGACCGATAAGCATAGATAACCCCTTTACATTTACATTCAAACAGGGCTTTTAGACAAAGCCTTAGCAACAGGCCTCTGTAATGAGCCTACAACTTGCCCTGGTTTTAAAGCCATGATCCTGGAGAGCAGCTCTAAATTGGAAATTATTAAACATTAAGCCCTTGACAAGGGCTCCAGGATCGAAAATATCGATATCTTGCCTGGGACAATAAATCCAGCAGATCTCTCTATTTCTTTCCAGCATGTTCAGCTCAGCCGCACCCGGCTACTGTTCACGGCACCTTATTTAAATTTTCCTGTAACAAATTAATTCCAGCATTTTCACACGATTGAATTAGTAGGCGAGCGGCCGTGCCGTCACAAGTGTTCGGCTGCTTCAGGGGAGACAAATTGCCGGCCTGGACAGCGAGGTAACAAGCGGCGAGTGTTGAGTCCCTGATAATCTTCCCACTAATTCTCCATTACAGCAAAATGAAGCCATAAATCTTCCTGACAGGTGATCGATGTAAACATTGTTTCCCCCCATGATTGCCAGCGATCCCAGCGGAGGTACTGTCCGCTCACAATCCGCTGAAATTACTCCCCGCGCGAGCCCTCCCCTGAAAAAAAAAGGGGGGAAAGAAAAAAAGGTGAATGGCATGAAAGCCTTACATTCTTCCTTGACAAAAAAAAGTCAACATTTTGCTTTAGCTATGCTAACCAAATAGACATGTTGAGAACTTAGCATCTGTGAAACCCTTGCCTTTCGAGTAAAGGTCACAGTCATTTAAATACAGAAAAAAAATTGATTAATAAAGAAGCCAACATAGGAGATAGGCAAAGAGAGTGAAAAATGAGACATTTATTTGCTAGCGTTTAGCAGCCTGGCAAAGGCTGAAGGCTGAGCTGTGTAGTAGTGTGTATTAAATTACTTTATCCTTTATCGAGTGTCGTTAATGTCCTGTAAATGAGAAGTGGAAGTGCCCTGTGGCTTGGCCTGTGGCCTCTATCCATGTGCACTTAATTCAAGAACAGATATTTTAAGTTCTGCTACTTGAAGCCTGGCTGCCCAGACCAAACCCCAGCTACATTTCAGTTTACACTAACCTCATCCATTACTGCCACTGCACGGCCTCTATTTCCTGCTCTCAAAGACCAACATCCTAGATTTGTAAACCTTTAAATCTGGCTATTAAATATGATTCTAAATATGCACCAAGCATATGTGATCTGTTCAAAAGGTGAAGTATCACTTTGTGTTGAGAACGATTCCTTTGAGAGTTATTTTATGCCACCTCTAGGCTACTTCAATGTCAGGCAAACGGGCCTAGTCTTTAGATCTTTGATGATTCAAAGAACGTCTAATTTCTCATTTTCTTTTGTTCCTCTCTCCCAGTGAAGTGACGAAAACAGTTTTGAACGATTGAGTTGTCAAGCAGTCAAAGCTCAGCGCACATTATCAGGCTGTTAACTGTCTGATTATATTCTACACTGTTATTAAATCATGCATGCGATTACGGAGGCTGCGATGCTCTTAAAGGGGAATCCTCTGTTGCATGTCACCTCAGCGCCAAAGGAAAATTTCTCTTAGAGGGAACACTCCAAATTAGTCTTTTAATCCTCCAAACTTTGTTCTACTCCCCAGTTATTAATTAAATGCAGAAATCCCCAGTCACCAATATGTACAAATCACAAAATAAAGAAAGTAGTGCACATTATTAGACATGACCCTGTGTGCTTTAGTCAGTAACCTCAATGCATCTTTGTTAGAAGGATCTGTAGAGTCGCTGTATGAGCAGCACTGCTTCAACTAGACCTACTGTGGAAGTGTATTTATGAGACCCATTCAGCCAATGCCTAAGGGGCATCTGTAAAGGACAAGGCAAGCCCTCTCTGAACAGACATCTTCTATTGGCTTTAAAGGTTACGGTTCCTCCAATTGGTCCCAGTCTGGCAGTGTCACTTGCAGTATGACTTCATCACCCAGGGAGAGGAGGACAAGACGAAAGAAAAACAGTTGGTGGCCATCCGTCAATGTCCGTCTCAAATTACCACTCGACCAATCACCGCGCAGGATCAATAGAGAGTCAAGGCAGAGGGGAGGAGACCAGGGGGTGACCAGCCTAGAGATGGAGGAATAACTGATCAATACATGAGGATGGATTTTGTCATTTTGAAAACCTGCTGTCAGAGGAGAAGCACTGCTACAGGGTACTCAAGCTGATCTTGGAGGTCTCTCGAGAGACTAAGACAGTTGGTCCGAAATTAGAACTGAACAACCGGGATGAAAGAAGTTGACTATCACAAAAAGGAGGTCACAAAAATAACAGTTCAACTTTTTATTGGTCCAAATCGAACATTCAACAAGTGGACAAAACCTATTGATTTTGTATTGGCAAAATTCAAGCATGGACAAGCAAAAGTAGCCACAGGTTTCTCACAAAAGACATAGTGGCTAGATCCAGATTATTGAGGCTTTTCTCAGACTAATGGCCGTGTGATCACAACCACTGGGTTTATTGGCAGACAAAGTGGGCTGATTAATGTTGGTTTAAGCGAGTCGGGATAATATACAAGGCTTATTCGAGGCAGTGACTGCCTGAAATCAGCAGATTGAATGCATGAGTAAGAGCTATTGATTCTGATATGCACCTATAATCGACAAGTAGCCTTGTTGGCTTTTGGATATTGAGTGGTAATTGGGCTTGGTTTGCCATTTGCTTAGATAATGAACCAGTGAACATGCATTTAGGGAATCATTAGGTCATGACTGATGTGCTGGTAGATGAAGTGTAGCCAAGTGCCTGGTTAGGCCTATATATATAATGCCAGTATTACAATACAAACACTTATAGACTTAACATAAGGATTAGAATGGGTGGCATGGTGATATAGCAGGTAGCATTGCTGCCTCACAGCTCCAGAGTCCCTGGTTTGATCCTGAGCCTGGGTTGCTGTCTAGAGTTTTGCATGTTCTCTTTGTGTCTGCATGGATTTACTCCATTTTCCAGTTTCTTGCCAGTAAGTGGATTGGTCCACTGTAGCTCTATTGTCCCTTGGTGTGAATGTGTGTGCATACAGCGATGCAATGGACTGGTATACCATCCAGGATGCATTCCCACTTCATGCAAAGTATTCCTGGTATAGGCTCTGGATCTACTACATCTCTGACCTGAATAAATCAGTTATTGTTGATGAATGAGTGAATCTATGTCTTGTTGGTAGTAAACAGCAATCCAATCTTTTCCACAACAAGCCTTGTTTCCATTCCAGTCAAGCCTTTAAGTGTTTGAAGACCATGACCAATTGATTATTGTTGTATCAAGTGAACCTACAGCCACACTGGCACTTATTGTATAAGAGTGAACTAGCAAGCAAGGATAAGCTAAGAGTCATCACCTCAGCTGTCACAATAAGAGGTGTGCTACCAATTAACGTAATGGCCTCTAAGATATAATTTATAAAACATCATCAGGTCAGAAGGCAAATGGAAATTGCATAAATATCCAATTAAACGTATGAATAATTTGCCTCAGGTCAAAAATTGATTTCTTCCCCCTCTCTTGGAGAGTGTTGGTGGTGTATAGATGAATGCCCAGGGCTAAACTGATGCTACGCTAATCATGTAATCGTCCCACATCTTTCTTGTAGGAAACTGCTTGTGTGAATGTTCTTTCCAACATGGCCGTGTGGGATTTTGTTTAAGTGATTTACTAGGGCCAGTGTGAAAATGGAGAGCGAGGTAGAGAACAGATGCTCAGGGCGTTCTCTTCCAGTGCAAGGTTGAAGATGTCTCCGAGTTTGGCTTGGTTGAGTGCACAGAGCGGCTGAGAGCACCGACCTCTGTGAAGTGTATTATTGCCGATCAGAATATCTCAAATTGAAAACAAGACCTCCAAGCCTACATAACCGCTTTTACATACAGCTTCATTGCACTTGTTATATCTTTAGCTGTTCTTTTCATTCATGTATTCCTGTCATTTTTTTTGTGGAGGAGAGATGACATGTCCTGGGGCATGTTATTATTTTTGAAAAATTCAACGATTTAAAGTGTAACATTTCCAGACTCCAAGGTCACAGCTGTGTGCATGTTTTTTTCCCTCTTCTTTCCCTCCCTTTTCTCTTTCTCGCCCTCTCTGCAAATCGATTGTTTCTAAAGAGCTCAAACGGAGAGCAAGGACTCTGGGGTCCTCCGGCAATGCGGTCGGAGGGAAAGCGCTGCTAGGGACACAGGCGTAGGGAGAGAGCGCTCTCCCACTTTTCCGAAAGCCTTGCAGCCTGACCTCAGAGTTCAGGGCGAGCGGGCGGATTGGCGCGAGTACAGGAGAGTCGGGCCCGGAAGTCAGCCGCCCAGGCTGGCACAATGCGTCTTGGCCTCTCCTTCTGCCTTCGCCAAGATCCTGTACAAAAAGGGTCTTTTTTCAGGTTTTGTCAGGGGTGGATGTAAATTTGATTCACTCTCCATTTATTAAGGCCTGATTACAGGATCATCTGTGCTCTAACTAGCACTTTCAAATGTTGACCATGCAGCGCTTGTTTAAAACATGAGGGCATGGAACAGGGTAAAGGCCTGTCTCTCAATAACCTAACTGAATATTCCATTGTGCCGGGGCACGCCAATACATAATGCAAAAAAAGACAGCAAAGAAAGAGAGTTTAATAGGAAGTTAAGAGTGAGTGCTTGTTGAGCATGGAGTTTTTAATAACTTGGGACAGCTTCTTTTGTTCCATTTGTACTTCCTTTTAAAAGAATGTTTCAGCCAGACATGCTATCATGGATGACTGAAAGCTACCTCAGACCATTTAGCATGTGCTCATTTGCATTATACTAATTGATTGCTATTAAATTCATCAATCATTAGCAGTGGTTGTAGAGAGCAAGGCTATATTTTATGCCAAATATACAGTACAGTATGTAGTACTATAACTAGATGGAATGAGGGATGCTGTCTACTCCTACAGAGAAAGAGAGAATTCCCAGTGAACAGGTAAAAACCTGATAGCTCTCCGTCTCCCAGTGGCAGTGCCCACTCTTTCTCTCTGACTTCCTTCTCGATGTTCCATGTACGTTGACGGTGACAGTCCTTGGCACTCCAGCCCCACAGGGGGTCAGCCGTGTAAGGAACATAAAAGGCCAATTTAATTTAACGCGTCCGCTGCTCCCAAGTATTTTAATTCAGACAGCTGTGACGGAGGAGTTAATATTTTACTTGTCAGAAGCCAGGCCGGGGCCACTGAATCATAGTAATTCTCATTAAGAGGCTCTCCCCTAGCAGCACCCTAATTCAAAATAATGAAAGTAAAGACTGAGAGAGATTCTAATGCTAGTTGAGGCCTATCTTTTAATATTCCCCCCTTGATGGATTAGGTAAGTGGGAAATTCATCTTGGATCATGGGGCCTAATTCAATAAGGGATCATTCCAGGAGTATTGCATTTTATAATAATGTCATTTAAAGTGTCGTCTTCCATTCTGACTGTCCCATATGTATGCTTATATAATGGTGCCAGAGGGATAAACTTTTACAGGGGGAATCACACTTCCGCCCCCCCTGCATGCTACCTCTTTTGTTCCCTCTCCCTCTCTCTCTCTCTCTCTCTCTCCTACTCTCTCCCTCTCCACCTCCATCTCTCTGTCTCATCTCTCTGTTTCTTCCCTCCACCAAAAATTATAGAGATTTCAGGTCTGCAGGCGCAGAATCAATTTCTCAGCGAAAATTTAAATAACTCAGGCAAATAGATTCTTCATATTAAGATGGTGGTACACATTAATATTTAACAAATTATCGTAAATTAAATGGTGGTGTAGAAACAGCTGTTGAATACAGCATCATATTAAAATGAAATAGGCATTACAGGGTGAATGTCAGTTACTGTTATTTTATTTCCATAAAAAAATCAGGAGAATATTTAGGTAAATTATGGTAAAAAAATTATTAGTAATATAGTCGGGACCAATTAAGGGAAATTTGTTAAACGATAATTTGTTAAATTAATATAACGAGTATGACTGATTTCTGTATTTCTGACATATTAATTTAATATTTAATATTAATATTTAAAAAGATACATAATACAGTAAAGCAAAATAACATTTTACAATGTTGCAGTATGGAATTGTATTACATTATTATTATTATTATTATTATTATTATTAATAATAATAATAATAATAATAATGATGATGATGATGAGCATGCAGAGCAGTATCAGTGAGTGCTGTCTTTTAAAAAATGAGTGCAAGATGCAGTGAATTTCATGCACACAAAGGTATTTGTGAGTGTGGCGCAGTGAAGTGAGCAAGTGAAGAGAGCACTTCAGTTCTGCGAGCACTGAGCACTGACATGAGTCAAAGTGCAGTTTACAGCACCTTGTGCTCAATTTTAATTATCATACTCACGATACTTCTTTCTGCACTCAGGTTGGTCATTCTCGTTCTCTCTATTAAAGATATTGTATCAATGCCATAACATCGTAAACATAAATCTGAACACAAGGAGTTCATTGCTAGTCGGAAGTAACCAACCTAAACACGCTTGTTTCATGACGCCCCTGATCGTTTAATACAAAAGTGCTGAAAGTCCACTGTCCTGTCCCTCCCCTGGTTCCAGCAGGATTAATTGAACTTTCAGGCTGAGCTGGCAGCAGAGCATTCTGTTGCTAACTGGCTAAACCTATTTCATCACATAACATGCGTTACCATATACCGAGACAAATGCCTGTTAAAAATAAAGAGGAAAAACAACTACAGGAAAGTCATGTACATTGATGCTGTGTTTGCGCCTTCATTAGCAAAGATCTGCAGTTTTATTTCTCTATGCGCGCAAATCATTTTAAACCAATTAGTCATGAGCCTTTTCATGAGTTAAATTATTTCAGGATATACTGTGTATCAGGGTGAGCCACAATGATTATCCAAGATTTTTCATATTAAACTTAATGTGTAATTGATGTAGCCACTTTTACTGTCTTGACTGTGACCATTACAGTCAGCATGCAACTAGAGGAAAATTAACCAGAAGCCCAAATTTCACTGGTTCCTCTGCTTTCTGAGTAGGAATATACACCTTACAGACCTCAGGTTGATGTTTCTTTTCCATCACTTCATAAGTGTTCACCTGTCAGTCCTCAGGGTGACCTTTTTAAAAAGACCCCCATGTACTCATTAAGATAAGAGCCAGCGCCACTCAGAACTTCTCCATAATGACAAAGTGGTCTCTCTCTGTCGCACTTGTACCTCCCTCTCATGTCCTCGATACCTCACTCCTACACACATCCCACGACAGCACGACTCCTACGTTCCTCTCTATCTCCCCTCACCTTATCATGCTTGTCTTCCTTCAGCTTTCTCGACACTCACATTCCACTGTCGTTGACGTGAGGAGCTCGTGGCCCTGGATGGTGTTGGAGAGGTTGCTCTCGAGTACTGTTCCAAGATCAGTGGAGACTTTGTTTTGCCTGAGGGCAAATGTTGAGAAATCTGATCCCAGATCTTTCACACTCGAGTTATCATTGACAGTAAAGCACTGCAGTGTAGGGGGGGGCCATACTGCCAGCAAGATCTGCTTGACTCAAAAATGCTAACAGTGCTGATAAATAGAGAAAGATAAAAGGGCTCCTTATAAAATGAAAGCATGCCTTGAGATTAACAGAAACCTACTAGCTTTCATAGTTTTTATTCTGACCATGTGACAAGTCTGAATGACATGTTGCTATAAACATTGCAAATCAAGATCAAATGTAGGGATGTTACTGGTTTTCTGCTTAGAATACTATATTGGATGTATTGGATATTGGATGACTATAATTTGTACCACGTGCTATATTATGTGTATAGTCTATGTTATATTTTATGTACTTTTAGGTTACTTTGATTTTCACCATATTTTCAGAAGTGACATGAATATAGTAGACATAAAGTGACATTTGAGCTAGGTCTTATTACATTATTGATTATGACATTAATGGGTCAATAAAGACAAATGTACAGTATATTTACAATATTTATATGGGGTATATGTAAAGTACTTGAATTCATTTTTATTCTTGTCTTTGTTTTAGCATTAATATGCATGAAGCCACCAATGGCACTTTTTCAAGTGCTACCTGAACAGCATCTCTGATTTGCTTCAGTTTTTTTTCTGTCTAGAACATCACTGTATTAATCTGAAAATAAGGACATGCAATATTTCTCTAGTCTCTATTATATAACAAACTAAAGGTCATTTCACACTATTGTTCGTTGTATTTCAGTTAGCATTTGGGTTTGTGGTGCTGTGGTGATTTCAGTCCTCTTTGGAAGAGCACTGGTGAGCACTACCACCATGTGGAACAGGGTCCAAATCAGATCTTTAACAAAGAAAGAAGTTCTTAATTAAGACTACTTTGAACACACTACTGATAGTAGGGTTGGATTTGAACAAGGTTTATGTTCTGCAGCAGCTTATTTGCTCATTTGTAGAGATCATAACTTGTCACTGGACTTGGTTAGCTGTGCTTCTGTTACTGAAGTCATCTGCCCATATGGTGCTATGTGCACTAGAACAGGTAAGTAGGATATTGCCTAGGGCCCCCAAAGATTCAGAAATTGTTTAATGAGTATGAAAATAATGTAAACCATATGCTATGACCTTTGCAGTCACCTGATCTCAACCCAGTTGAACACCTATGGGAGATTTTGGACTGACATGTTAGACAGTACTCTCGACCACAATCATCAACCACCAATGGAATACAGTATCTTATGGAAGATTGGCATTCTATCCCATTAGTACAGTTCCAGAGACTTGTAGAATCTTTGCCAAGATGCATTGAAGCTGTTTTAATAGCCGGTAGCAGCCCAAGACCTTACTACCTCACTTTTTTCTTCCTTTGTCACTAGTCTGTATGTGCTACAGCTCATGACTGCACTTGAAGCTACAAATGACCTGTCCTCTAAAGCTGGCAATAGACTCCTATCTTCCTATCATCTCCTATCTTCTCTTCACCTTCCTTATACATTCAGAGTCCATTTGGTAACTTGAGTTGGGATCCCTCAGCAGGCTAGTCTTGTTAGCTATCACTCACCACTTTGTCAGAAACATCCATCACCAAGGCAGCATGAGATCAGATGGTGCTCTGTACTTTGCATGAAAAACTTCTCAGCTGGGCCCACCCATAGTTATCCTTCCTGAGAGCAACTCACTTTCTGGGATGGTACAGTTGTTCAGCAGAGGTGCTGTCAAGGCAGTGCATAGGCCCAGAGCTGTGATGTCTGCACCCAGAAGTAGTGTCCCAGGTCTGGAAGAGGTTTGGCAAGGCACAGGTGGACCTTTTCACAGATGCTTAATTGACTCAGTCAACTGTAGTTTTCCCTATACCCTCCCAGATGTTTTACCCAACTTGTTCTCCTGTGCTGTCATGTTTGCTTAATCTCAATGCAGCACCTTTTCTGGTCTTCCTCTACCAGCTAGTAATCACTAAAACTATCCACAACCTCTGTAACTCTCAAAGATTCAGTAGATGCTTCCAGTATTGGTGGACTCCAAGTGGTACATGCCTGAGGAGTGGCGTTGGCTGTTTGTGTTGGCTGGACCCTTCTGTCATTTCTGATTTCAATCAGTTGCAGCCAGAATGTCCCGGTCTCAGCCTGTTAGGTTGTCCTTGGGGTCAGAGTTGGTTTGTGGCTGGAGCGGTTTATCAGGGTTACTGCCACTGTCACACCTCACTCAACATCAGGGCTTTTGCAGGTTATTACCAACTACCATTATCTGGCTGCTCATGGAAACCTCCAGCAATTAGCTGTCTTCTGTAATGGCTTTGGTCGATCATAGTCTTATTACCAGATTTGGCCATTTCCATATGATCCTTCCTTTGCCTCTTTCTCAAACATGTATGCTGGTTTTGCCCTTTGTATGGCCCAACTTTATAAAACAACACCATGTTAAGACTGTCTAAAGGTTCTCTGTCACTGTATTCAATCACTATGATCAATTAAAGGTTACAATAGTGAAATATATATTGTTTTTGATAGATCAGGGACTTGCTTCAAAACACGCACTAAAGGACCATAGCCTCTATAATGTGCTGTCAATAAGAAAGAGACCACTGAAGATACAGTGGGTTAACGTACCAGATACTTTCTTTCATCTATTTAAGAATAAAATGAATATTTCTCTCTATCTGCCTCTGTTTCCACACATACACACACCAACTCCTTGCTAAAGCTTTATGCCCACATTTGACGCTAATGCACAGCTATTTAATTAAATGTTGCCAGATCCTTGAGCCAAGTCGGTAATCCAATAGCTCGGTAAGACCTTTGTTAAATCCTCTCTCTTTAAACGCCTGCTTGCCCCTGACACTGGCCTGAGATGCATTTCCCAATCTCCTTTGTCAGTCCTCTTTAGATCTTGTGACATAAATTTACATGCATTGCATTAGATTCATACTCTGACATACACACACACACACAGACCCAACTAAACCCACACTGCCTATCAATTTTGACATTGTCTCCTGCTATTATACATTTTAGGGCGTGTGGATCCTATAATCTTATAACCTACGAAAGAGTGTGTCATTTAGGCATTAATCAAGCCATCCAGGGCTACACTGTGGCCAGGATTTCCATAGTAATGCACCTGTCAATACTGTTAGGAGTAGGAGGACTGAAATCAATAAATACATCTGAATACAATCACTGGAATATAAAGCCATGTCTTAGGGCACCACGCATCTTTTAGAATATAATCTATTCACTGTGTCACATTCATTCTTTAGGGCAATTCTCATAGCCAAACTTTGCCCATGTATATGTAAACTCAACTTTGATAATGTCTTACTAAAAGATCTATCTTTGGCCAAGTTTTAACCTCTGGCAGAGTTCTTATCTCCTGGCAGAGGCAACCAGGTTTTAGGTTAAACTATTTTGGTAGTTACTGAAATCCATGATGCCAGCAATCTTCACAAGAACTCCTTGTACACCAGCCACAAAGCCCCAAGCTTTTTCTTGTATGCCAAACATGCTGATGAAATCCTAGAGTTTAACCCTTAAGGGGGTTACTTTGTATCAGGAATCAATGTTAATGTTTTATAGTCAGTAGCTAGCCAGCTAGCTACACAGCCAGCCATAGAAGTTCCATAATTGTTATAGACAGGTAAGCTAGATAGATTGATAGAACAATACTGTATATATTCACAAGGCCATTTTTAACTATAATAGTGAAATTAGTGAAATATACCTTTAAAATTCAGCCTTTTTAGCATCGAACATTAGCTTATATTTAAGTAGGAGGTTATATGCATTTTCTGCATTTTTCTCTGAAAACACAGAATAAACATCAAGAATCAGACCCTAGATCAAGTCTTCTTGTTTGCTTTTTTTATTTCAAAATATTGAAATGCTAACACTGAATGGCTAACACTGAATGGAGGCTAACTGGGTATGAACTTAGCACTGTTACCTGGACTCTCCTTTTCAGTGCATACGTTCACAACAGAGTTGATATTGTGGGAATTTCTTTGGGGATTCTTTGGATTCTAAAAGGTTAAATGTGTTACTAAAACTAATACACTACATCTCTCTGGAAGGCAAGTGACAGGATGGTAATAAAGAAGCAAACATTTTTGGGTTGAACTCTAATCAGTGTAGACAGCGTCGACAGTACAGGTGCTGTATTTATACACTTATCTGACTAATACCACTTGCTCTTCTTTTGATTGTGTATTTTCTCACCTGGCCATAGCAACATAACATTAGCTTGCTATCTAAAGTTAGCACACATAGATGACCAAGTAATGATAACATTACCTAAGATGCACAGAATCACTGATGTCTGTTTTGGTGTGGATGAATTTGCTAGCATATTGTTCGAAAAGACCACAGCATTTTTGGTCAACAATTACTGGATCCAGATGTCTGCAGGCTAACGTATTTGTAACACATCCACATAAGTCCATCTTGCCTGTAGTATGGAATTCCTCCAAAATTCTTTTGGCTTGTTGTGCGCATCAAAAATTCAGTGACTTTTAACTCGCCATAACCAAATCCATGTTTAACTTTTAACTCGCCATAGCCAAATCCATTTAAATGCATGGAAACATCCACCATCATGCCATAGCATGCAGCAAGCAGATGAGCTCCTATAATGATCATTTGTCCAAGAGAGTAAAATTGGCCATGCTCTTTGGATGGGAAGGATAGCGATACTCTCTTCCTTGTTAGTTAAAGTGACACTAACCAGTCTGTGAGATCATGTATGTGGAAGACGGCAGTTAGCGCTTTCCTCTGAGTGTGTTTAGCTATGTTCATGTGGCCCAGCATGAGTGGCGGGTTGAAAAGATGTGGTGGTTGGCTTCATGTGTCTTGAATGAAGCATGTGCTAGCCCTCATTCTTCCCAATTGGTATTAGAATTGGCAAAAATTGGAATTGGCAAATGACCAAAATAGGAGAACATGGGGGAAAAAAAAATTGTAACTCAATAAAATAAGCTTCAAAATCCCTAATTTAATTTAGCAAAAATTTCAGTGCATCTATGTGTAATTTTACTTTGTTGTTCTTCATTTGAGGGTATTTTTTCCTAACATCAAACTGTGTGAGGGAGAGACCTCAAACATACACTGTTGTACTGTCTTCCTTTAAAGCCAAGTTATTTCCAGTATTATCTCCACATCACATTGCCAGCTGCAACAGAATTACAACAATAACCCAGCAAGTCCATAAAGCTATTGCTGATCAGCCCAGACCATTTAAACAGGATGTTGAACAGCCCTTTTTTCATTTCAGTTGGCTGCGTTTTACTCATAATTTTCTCCTGAACTGAATGATATGACTCGCCCTATTTCCCAGTAGTGCTAAAAACTGGATTAAGTTAATGTTGTTGTTTTCATCCAGTTCTAATGATACCTGTATCTCAACAAATCGCCATGGAGAAAATGGCAATAGGTTTATTAAAAGCACAAGACAGAGTGGTCCCAGTGGTTTCGAAAAAGGCTCTCTAACTACATGGGCAATGGGCTCAAGTGTAATGGCTGCCTAATTGGCTAGGGGAGTGCTATTTGAGCAAGTTTTTGCTCTGTCTCTTTCTCACTCAGACTGCCTTTCATGCCTTTGAAGTTGCCCTTTTATCTCTCCAGCCCCATGATGTCTGTTGTCTTCTGTCCGATGGTGTGTGCACTTTTCTTTTTCAGAGCACTTAATATAAAACAAAGGCAAACCTTTAGAGAGTTCATGCTTCCTTCTTCTTCTTCTTCTTCTTCTCCTCTCTCTCTCTTGCTCAGTCCCAGTCTGTCTCCTAAAAGTCATTTCAAAAGTCATTTGACATACTCCCTTTATCTGTCTATGAAGAGCTTGAAGAAACATTTACTATCATAATATCTTAAGAGGAAACATTTCATCATGAAGCTTAAGCCAGCTTGACATTGTATGATTTTTTTGGATTAGATTTTTTTTGTCGCACACACACACACACACACACACACACACACACAAATTGCACATCGTTAAAGAATTGTATGGTTATGAGTTAAGATTTGCAGGCTTAGAGAGCATAATGGCTCACTTTGAAAACTGTGCTGATTGACGACATAAACAGAACGTAGCAATTTTCTTTAATCACAGGTCTATCGTTAGAGGATCTTTACCATAGATTCTGACATGGACAACAGTCTGTTAAAGACTTCAGCCAAGATTTTATTGGGATCACCTCGTACGGTGTGAGATGTAATAATTATTAGTTTTTTAAAAAAAAAGTATACCAATTTATGATTATTAAAGTGGATAAAAGTTTTGTATGGAAGTGGTCTCCCAGAGCAAGATTGCAAGCCAAGTGCCCACTTGAGCGTCCAAGTGCTTTCTTTTTTTATGGCAAATAAATCAGCGCTAACTCCCGGCCAAATATTATGGTGGTAAATTTAGCAACAGACCATGAAGACCCAATATGGACCACAGACAGTTCACGAGATGAGATGAATGGCTCGGAAGTGAATTACGGCACTATGGTCATTTTGTTATCACCGTCCTAAGGGCAAATCCTCAGAGTCTTAAGAGGTTCAAATAGTCCTGCAGTATCGTTTCTGGCTGAGGGCAGTGTAAAGCTTCATGAACCTCGTCACTCTGGCAGTTCACATTGCTGAGTTGCAGAAAAGTCAGGCTGGAAGAGAAGGGAGGGTGTGGAAGTGGGGAAACAACAGACAGAGGGCAGATGGAGGAAAGGAAGGGGGAGTGTGTGGCTCCTGGCGTCTGGTAAAAACGGGTGGCTGATATGACAGCTTATCATCATTGTGAGAGGTTATATCACAGTGTGCTTTATCATATCATGGGCATTATGTCTAGTCCTAAATCCTAAATTCCTAAAATAATAAAAAAAAAATTTAAAAACAAAGCTTTGCATGTTTCTTTAACATGTCAATCAAAGAGAGTCTGTAAAATGAACACTGCACATCTAACATAGCTGATTAGATGGCAATCCATTATGTAATTTATATATTTTACTCACTATCTGATTCTTTATCATGTTCTGTGTTAAAGAGTTTATTTTTGCCCATCCCTTCTAGTTTTTTGTATACAATACTGCCATTTCAATTGAAAAGTTCATGACATTAGATCTTTGCCATATGTAGCCTACTCAGAGCATAGATAGCAATAACAAGATACATATAAACCCTACTATATAATATACACTATCTATGTAGTAAACCTGCTTGATTTTTGTCTCAGATTGAACACTAATATTTTCCACTATGTGGGACTGTCAGATTACCATGTGCTAACTCATGGCATTGATACTGATATTGCTTCAAAACCTAAAATCTCAATTTTAACTTGCTCATAATTTGGTCTGTATATGAGTCATGGCTCATCCGCTTGTATCATGGGTATTCTGTCTGTTCCTTAGTAAGCTACAACCGTAGGTAGTGCATTGTGGGATTTCACGGGCACTACATTCTACATAGTGAATAAAATGCAGTTTCTGCTGGCAGAGAGAGAGAGAGAGAGAGAGAGAGAAGCACTTCACTGTCCACTGTCAGAGGCCTCATGTTAACAGCTATCCAGAAGTCAAGTTTAAGTCCATTAGAGTGGCTACAAACTAGTACTTTGAGGCACTAATTATCCTTTAGTGGGCAGGAAATGAAAAGGAGAACATAGTGTTTTTATGGTCTTGGTGGTCTCGTGGGCTGTTTAGGTCAGTAGTCAAATTAAATGCTTTGGTTTGCAGGCTATACGTGGTCACTCTTTCGTTCTTTCTTTCTTTCTTTTTTTTTAAGTTGTACAACCTGCAAAACCAAGGCATATAATTTGGCCACTAAACTAAAAAGTGTATTACTGAGAGCACCAAGACCATAAAAACGACATGTTTAAATATTTAAAATAAAAAAAACAAGCTTTTCCACAATCTCTATTACAAGAAAATATTGTACTGAGGGAAAAAAACAAGCAAACAAAACACAAACGTAAAGCTGGTAGTCTATATCCTAAATTTGTACGAATATGCACGAGAGCAACTCGTATGAAAACTCTAGACGAATTACAGGAATTGTCCACGTGACTTCTTTCCTGTCGTGATAATAAACAGGCAGTGTGAGGATGGAGGATGAGCTGAACATGCAGTGTGAGTTGGGCAGCTCTGAGGAAAGCACTGGCCTCCATTGTTCGCATTCTCAGGTCCGTCTCCTCTACCAGAACCGGCGCGGATCAATAATTCAATACCACTGGCGTCTGAACCCGAAACACAAGCGCCCTGTATCCCTCTGAGCACTATTAATTAATAGCTTAAAACATCTGTGTATTAAAGCACAGGCCTGCTAATGGGGTTCAGAACAGAGCAGAACACTAAGGTTACTCATGAGGCAAATGATGAACTAAAATAAGACTCGGACAAACAAACAAACAAACAAACAAACAAACAAAAAACACAGCATGTGAAGTGAAGAGATGAATTTCAGGTTATTTTCAAATTGTTCATGTTCATCTCTTTCATGTTATTGCGTGTTTCTGTGAATATGAAAACAACAACAACAACAATAATAATAATAATAATAATAATAATAAATAATAATAATAATATGAGAGAGCCATTCACAGCAAAATAGCACGTGAAGAAATAGTTAAGATTAGAATTATAGTATATTATAAATTAGGTTATAAAATTAGGATTATAAATTATGCTATTATAAATATAATAACATATTTATAATATTTATAATTTTATGAAATATTATATTATTAAAGGTTATTTTAAAAAAGTTTTTTCCCCTTTTGCTTTGCAGCAGAATGATCTACTAGTTGTTTTTTTCAGTCTGTAGTTTATTAAAGGTTAAGTGTTTTTTAATTCCTGTGGAAAATAAAATGAAATTTTAATTAAATTAAATTAAGATTTTAAACAGGCAAGTGGTTGGTTAGCAAGGGCAGCACCAGCGCCGTGCATTATGTGTTAAAAACTAAATGCACCCTCATACAGGACAGAAAGGTTCAATATAATATTAAATCATCTGATTTAAGCCAGGCTATTTATTTCTTCCCCTAACACACTGGTCCTGATGCACTGGGACTACATCAGTGAAACGTTTCTCAGCCTTCCATTAAGCACAAGCTTTATTTTCCTTTTCCAAAATGTTTATCAGGGGTTATGTGAAATCATTATACATGAGTATTTATAAATTAGAAATAAAACTGGGTTTAATGTGTAAATATTGGCCCATTCTTCAGGACAGTCCCTGCAGAGCTCTGATTGGACAAACTCCAAAAATCATTCAAAGATCTGAAGAGGAAAAACTACTCACGAATTAATAATAAACTCATTAATAATTAGTGATAATTAGTGATGAGTCAGTAAACCAAGTACTGGCTGGTTCTGGTAATCATTTCCACCATTTTCAGGCGTTAATAATAATAATAATAATAAGAAGAAGAAGAAGAAGAATAATAATCAGCCACTCACAGATCAGCAACACGGATCTTGTACAAAAGTTTTGTGGATTTATTATGAATTGAAAACACTGTGGTCAGGTGAGTTCACGTTTCACAGTAATGATGAAATTATAATTTGTTTTTTTGTTTGTTTGTTGGTTTGTTTGTTTGTTTGTTTTTTTAAAAAAAGAAAATGTTAAAAGGTATTTCAGGGATATTCCAGGAGATCCGAGCCTGCAGTCGAGGTACGTTCACTTTATAAAAAAACACCAACATTACATAGAGATCCACATGACTTTAAACACGGTGTGAATGCAAAAAAATAAAAATAATCAGAATAAAAAAAAAACAACAGCCCAAAAAGGGTTCCCACAATGTCTTCATGAAGCACAAAATAACCAAAATATCTGTCCATTTGGACATATTGTACACGTTGAGTACCGCAGCGGTGACTTTAATGCTCTCAGTAGGATAAAGATGTATCTGATTCTGTACATTAATACTGGGACCTCAGTGTAAGCTGCAGGAAGTGGACACTCTGTATTGGATAAAGACCTGATATGTGAGGAAATTCACCATACACTCAATAATAATAATAATAATAATAATAATAATAATAATAATAAGTAAAATGTGTTTAAAATGTGTGATAGTTTTTCTTTCTTTCTTTTTTTTTTTTTTTTTTTTAGGTTTTCCCAAACGTCCACTGGCTCGAGAACCCCCCCAAAAAAAATCATTCAGGCGCGCGCTCAAGGTGTCCAAGTTCACCATCTGATTTGACGTGAGGGCGTGGCGTGACGTCACGCCACCCTGCGACACCGAGCTCACGTGATGGCACGTTAGAAGAAAGATTTAATGTGTTTTTGTTGTTGTTGTTGTTTTTTTTTTGTTATAAGTCCTCGCGCACAGACATCCATAAGCGTCCTTTTCATGAGAAACTCTGTTTCAGATAAAACGAGGCCAGCCTCTTTTTTTTTTTAACTATTTCTTGTTTTTTTTTTTAAAACAGCAAACTACGCAGAAAGTGTTCACTTTGTCACACAGGAGTCCAACGTCCCAGCTGCGTTTGCACACATTCGGAATGAGTTTTGTCTTGGACAAATGGTTTCCGCTTCCGGTTCGTCCTGGTTGCAACCTGCATCCGTGACAGGCTTCACTTCGATTTCACAGTTTGTGTTGTTCATGTCATAAATAAGCCTTTATTCTGGAGTGTCCTTCATAAGAGAGTATAAATAACGTCCTAGTGTTGTGAGTGTGCACTGTGCCCGCCCGCGCGCGCGCGCACCGGCGTGTCACAGTCCGAGCGCCGCCGCGTGCTTCTTGGCCTTCAGTCTCAGATCCGCGATGCTCGAGTTCTTGTTGCTGTTTTTGGCGGCGGCGGCTGCGGCCACCACCGACGCCGCCGAGGCAGACTCCGCCGCCAGCGTGGCCAAGGGCAAGCCGAACGGCGGCGCGGGGAACATCATGTAGGGCGCGTGCGCCGCCAGGTGAGAGTGCAGGTGATGGTGCGCGTGGGCCACGGCGCTGTCCAGCTGCAGCTGCGCCTGCACCTGAAAGGAGAAGGGTGGCACGTTGCAATGACTATCCTACGGACGCACACGTGGGGAGAGAGGGGAGGAAATACACATTAACTCCACTGCTAGAATGCAGCTACACTCTAAAAACAAAAAGGGCCCCGGAGGGTAGATTTTAGGGGTTCATGGATTTCACCAGTGCAACCCTTAAAAGTGCCTCCAGGAACTGTGCAAACATTGATGGCTCCTGAAAGAAACACCAAAGCTTCCTAGTGGAAGCATCTATTTTTCTTTTGTGTGTGTATTTTTTTAGAGTGTAGAATGGTTTCAGAGATGACTGGGTAATGGAGATGATTTTCATATAAAACGTGGCAGTCATTCTAAATAAATAGCTAAACATATCAAAGATTAAAAGATTGAAAGAAGGATTAACACTTCTTAAACTTAATGCACAATACCTCGAGTGCTAAAATGCAACTGGGCCATTGAGATTATCACAAATAGTGCGCAGAAATTATATATGTGTGTATATATATATATATATATATATATATATATATATATATATATATATATATAAAAGATTCATTGTGCCATTTACGCATTACAGCATTATTATTATCCCAACTCATATCACTTCTCATATCATGTAAAAATGCTTCCACGTCCATTACCCAGGATTCAGTGCATGCCGATTGGACCAAGCTCGTGCCAAAGCAGCACTCACTCCATGCACTCAATTTGTCTAAGAGCTCGCGCTTCAGAGGACACTTGCCTGTTGGAATGGCATGCGCAAAGCTCCCACGTTGACATATGGCGCGACGCGGCACGCTTCAAACTGACTCGCAGCTCCGATGAGCACCCCTGCGAAGACAGGAAGAGTGTCACTTGTGTTTAGAGCTGTCCTGGACACACTCCAGCCTCAGCCTGAGACAGTGGCTCCTTTTCCAAACGCATGCAGGGCTTTAAATGCGGTACTATTGCGCGCATTGTAGACTACAGATTTGGAATAGCACGTGACATAATAAACCACATCCAGGCTGCAGTTTGTTTTCACGCATTCATCTCATGAATTAAATGCAAAATGCATGAACTCTTCAAAATTATTGTTAAATATGCAGTAACTGCTACTGAAACTATAAGATCAGATTTAGAGTATCCTGTATATGCGACTTATGTCTTATA
Source organism: Pangasianodon hypophthalmus (assembly GCF_027358585.1). Lineage (NCBI taxonomy): Eukaryota > Metazoa > Chordata > Actinopteri > Siluriformes > Pangasiidae > Pangasianodon > Pangasianodon hypophthalmus. The sequence continues at coordinate 5,946,172 of NC_069730.1, read as the reverse complement.
GCCTGATAGAAATTTTTAAACGGATTTTCAAAGAAAGCAACGCACCTTTGTGTAACTGGTTTTCCTGTTTTCTGCATTTGGCTCTCCTGTTTTGAAACCAAACCTGTGGGGAAAGAAATTCATTAACACCGGTGTGATTGACAGCTGCATTCACGGGCATGCGTAATTCTTCTCCAAAAAAAAAACAGACAATTACTGGAAAAGTAGTCTATAATCTCTGAAGACTGAAATATTTAATGATGCTTAACCCCAGATTTTTAATTAATAGGCATTGAGCAGGAGCTGAAAAGCATGTAGAAATAGATAGATAAATAAATAAATAAATAAATAAGAAAACCTCCAGTTAACCACAAGACGAGACGATTCCAGATGTATAAATAAACGAGAAAGGAGAAAGGCTTGATCCTCTTTAATCGGACCACAATAAACTGGCCTTCTCAGCACAGGTTTCATCTTTCCCTCAGTGTGCCAGAAGAACCTAATCGACTTTCTGATACCAAACACCAGCATGAGATTATAGCCATGGACATCCGAGCAAGGCTATCTGACTCTCCCATTAGCAAGACGGGCCAAATTAATTACCTTTATCTGCAGGAGAATTCGTGTTACTCATTCGTTTAATGGCACACAGTTCAGCTTAATTACTGTCATAACAAGTTCTCCACAAAGCCTCCTTTTGAAGATTTTTGGACCCGATCTCTTTTTATTTAAAAAAAAAAAAAAAAAAAAAAAAAAAGGAACAGTTATTTTTTGTCATCAGTAGCTGGGATTTTGAGATTAGGCATCTCATTATTATGTTAAGCTGTAGTGAATCCCCTCCTGTAGCACACACAGAGCACTGCACAGATGAACCCGAGGCTCAGTTGATCAACTTTACTGCTGGAAAGGAAATATTTGATGCAAACCCATATTGCTGTTTTGCACTGCTCTAAATTTATGATTGCTGAAGATTTTCAGAAATGCTGATTTATTTCATTTATATTGAAAAATCAGCACCTAAATTATTAGCTTAGCTATATATGCAATCTGAAACGTTTTGTTGTTGTTGTTGTTGTTGTTTTTTCTTAAAAAAAAAAAGATTGCTCTTTTGTAAATGTGTCCATGTGAGCAGCCAGATCTTTATTTTGCGTAAAAAATGATATATAATGTATGTTAATCCGCGCGCGCTCCCTGGGAGGGACACAATGCGCTTTTCCCAATGCGCACTGGGACTCACAGCCAAAAAAAAAAAACCCAATGAGGCTCTCAGCTCACTTTTAATTCGAGGGAGGTCTTTTTTTTTTTTTTGCACAATTTTGATAAAGCCTATATTCAGAAAGCGAATAATATTATCTCCATTGCACCAAAAATGAATAGATAAAAGAGACCCAAAGAGGATAATTGTCTGTTTTTTTTTTTTTTTTTTTTTTTTTTTTAAAGCAATCACACCAAGATGTGATGTGATGTGTGTATTCATGATCACTGCTCCTCGGCTCAGTTGCTCTTCTCTCGTTACACACAGACTAGAAGCCTTTAACGAAGAGCGCTTATTATGTTTCTGTGCAGATGGCCTTTCCCTTTCGAGGAAAAAAAAAAAAGAAAAAAAAAAACATGCTACAGATGTCGCCTGTGGGGTCAACTTGTAGCAAAAACGAGCAAAAAAAGATTTTACAGCCTTAGGATACACCAAAAAAGAGGTTTAGAAACAGAATGGTATTAGTTATAAATAAATAAATCCATAAATAAATCATCAAAATAGTCTTGTCTAGCATATTTATGCTTTAGCTTTATTTTATGGGCATATTTACTACATGTTTAGTTTCGTAGTATTTATGATGCAATCATTTTATTTATTTATTTATTTACTTATTTATTTATTTATTTATTTCTGTCTGTTTTGAACTTGTCATTAGAGCAGAAATCAGACCCCTGAACTCGGGCTGTGTTTATGGATAAATAGATTAGTGCTTGAAATCATTTCAGGGTTGTTGCATCAGAGAAGTGTTTGCAGTTTGCGTGCAATTCAAGCTCAATTCAACACGGGTCCTAATTACACCTGAAAGAAGCCCACAACCTCCTACACAAAAATCAACCCGCTTTTCGATCCCTACAAATTCAAAGTTCCCATCAACAAACAAGCCGAAAAAAAAATATCTAAAGCTTGGCCCGAAAATGGACACAGGTACACAATGCAAAGCAAGTCGTGCCTTCAGGATGCGCGCTGAAACATCCAGCACGCAGACGGTGACAAGTCGTACCTGCACGCGCGCTTCGGAGAGCCCGAGCCGCTGACTCAGCTCCTCGCGCATGAACGCGTCCGGATAGTGCGTCTCGTCGAACAGCCTCTCCAGCTCATTCAGCTGCTCCAGAGTAAAGTTAGTCCGACTTCTCCTCTGCTTGATTTTGGTCTGAGTCTCATCCTCTGTCGGCTTGGCATCCTCTTTTCGCTCCTTCACGTCCAGGATGCCTTCACGGAGAAGAAGAAGAAGAAGAAGAGGAAGAAGAAGAAGAAGAAGAAGGGTCACGAGCGGATTCTGAAACTGTGCACTGGAGCTGCTTGTTTTCGACACGCGAGGACGTGAGCATGCCTATGAAGCTCGAGCTGAGATTTAAACCATCTGAGGAGGTTTAAAGCAATGTCTGAGAGCTGAAGGCATGAGTCGGCTCGCCTGATATCAGTCACCAGTGTTTTGTCCTCGTAAGGAGAGCTCTTTAATTATTTACACCTTCTAGCCTGCATCTACAGCGTGCACCCTGGCTCACTACACTGCTAGCACCACTGCATGAACAGCTCGCCAAACCTTTCTGCTGGAAAAGCAGTAAAAACACAGGATAAATGATGGAGCACTGCACTACACTAACACGCCAAAGTGCATCGGAGGGGAAATATGGTTTTCTTAAATCATTTACAGCATTATTCTAGCTGACATAAAATAATATAAATTTGATGTAAATAGGCCTATAAACATATGGCATGTTTATGAACTAATATATGCACACGTTTAATGTAGCCTATTATTATTATTATTATTATTATTATTGCCAACATTAGTACTAGTATTATCATGACATTTGATATTAATAATAGCAATAATAATAATAATAGTAATAATAATAATAGTAACAAGCAGAAGAAGTAGAAGAATCTCTTGATATTGTGATATTATTATATTCTAAGACAATTTACAATTTAATTTTATTTTTCTTTTTTTTTAACTCAGTGTTACAATCCTTTTAAAATACTGCTTTTTGCTCCACATTACCCATTGCATTATTATTATTATTATTATTATTATTATTATTATTATTATTATGTTTTAGGAACTTTATTTTAAATGTAGTCTGTTGATTGCACCATGCACCATGTTAAGTGTGATGGATTGTAGCCATAAACTAAAATGCAGGTAATGCAGTGGATTGCAGATCTTGACATATCCATTATGCTTGTTTTTTTTTATTTATATATATTTGTTTATTTTTTGCTTTCTTTCAAAACATTTTCCGACAATTTCAGTTCACTCGTTAATGCACAAAAATAACTGGACTGATAATGGGATTTTGAAGTGTTTTGTAGGTTAGTCGGATCTGTGCACGCGCTTCACAGTAAAACAAAAACTATATATTTTTTAATGCATTCGTGTGTTTTGGACGATTGCAAAATTCGTAAACATAAAATAATAGAAATATAAGATAGGCCATTATGTGCTGAAAGTGGAATTTTAGCCTATATAAAAATAATAATCAATAGCTAATGGAGTCATAAAATGATTAACGAATAACCGGTGTGTTTTTTTTTTTTTTTTTAACAAAAGATTAAACTGTGAAATTGATCTTTTATTTCTTTTCCAAAGTACCAACGCCACGTCTGCAAAGAAAACACAGAGTGCAGAACTCACCGTCTGTGAGTTTGGGACTCCCCGTGTCCCTCGTCCTCTCCGGCCCCGTCATGTCCGCTTCTCTGACCGGTGAGCGCGCGACGGCTCCTCGCGCTAGAATGCTCGCGTCCTCGCGCCCTGCTTCAACCGGGAGCGCTTCCCTGGCTCGCGCCGAGCCCGTCTCCAGCACCTCCCGGTACGTGATCGCCTCTTTCTTCTCTTTCACTTTCTGATCAAAGGATTTGGACACGAAAGCGGTGAGTTCTTCCATCACTGGTCCCAAGAAGAAGAAGGAAAAATAAAGCCCGCCAGTCTTCTCTTCTCTTTTCTCTACTCTTCTCTTCTCTTCTCACTCACTTTCTCAAGCTCAGTTTCTCAGCAGTCTCAGATAAGACATCAATGCTGCTTATTCTCTCACTCTGTTTTTTTTTTTTTTTTTTTTTCTTCTCTCGTGCTGATGCGGGTTGCCAACTCTCGGAGCTCGCGCTCTGCTCGGCAGCTCGTAGATGCGGGCCGGTTCCGGGTCTCGGCGCGGGGAGTTACAGACCTGCTGCTCACTGAGCCGCGATTGAAGTCACACTATTTATACTTTGCAACGCCTGGCCCCTTGATCCGTGCAAATTACCTCCCCTCAGGAAGCCGGGATGAGCCCCCCTCCCCTCTTCTTCTTCTTCTTCTTCTTCTTCTTCTTCTGTAGCCGTGTATTAACGGAGGAGGAGGTGTGTGTGTGTGTGTGTGTGTGTGTGTGTGTTTGGGGTGGGGGGGGGATTTATCAACCCCTCAGCCTCCTCAGCTCATCCTCACGAGGATGCTATTGGTCATTGATCCAAGATTGACATGACGGCCAAATTAATGCAATTAAAGCGCAGGTTCCGTTGTCGCGAGTTAGGTCACTTCTACTGCACGCGCGCACCGAAGCGTCTCCCCGCACAGGGCTGCGGTGTCTAAACTGAAAACGACACCCGGACAAGCGCGTGAACGAGGACTGACGACTCCTTACTGAACAGTGGAACCAACTCGATCATGTGCGGGGGAAAAAAAGCGAGACTGAGATGCACGAACTCAACAGTTGCCTCAGTAACACTGTGTGTGTGTGGTGTTAGTTTCTTTATCACAATTATCACAATTATTATTCATCCGTTAATGAATTAACAGTGTATAGTGTAGTGCACGCGCGTGGAATGCACTGCTTTTTGTTATTGCTTTTTTAGTATTTTTATTACTTTTTTATTGACCTGCTTGATAACAGGGGTGTTCATGTAATGCAGTTAGAAAGAAGAGCTGGACTAATCATGCACACACACACACACACTAATATATATATATATATATATATATATATATATATATATATATATATATATATATATACATATATATATATATATATATATATATATATATATATATATATATATAATGTGTGTGTGTATGTATATATGTATATTATATAAATGTGTGTGTATGTATATATGTATATTATATAAATCATGTAGCCTATGATTATTACTGCTTATAACTGATTACTGCTCATATATATATATATGTATATATATATATATATATATATATATATATATATATATATATATATATATATATATGTAATTATAAGTAATGCGGCTGTACAGCATTAACAAAACAGCATGTATACTGTTATAATGTTTATAATGAGCAATGAATATCTATAAGGTTTAAATGCAAGCAGTTTAACAGGGCATGTTAATGCCACTAGTCTATTTAACCATAGCTATTTCAATTCCCAGAGCTGCAACTTCATGCCTTATTAGAGGCTTAATTGCGAGATACTTTGTTGTGAATCCGCGCTGGAGGTGGTTAATTACTGCAGACTATGCACACAGCTGAAATGATTATATATTTGGAGAAAAATGAATAAATAATGCATCATTTGCGGCGAAGGTAACCCAATGCCTGTGGGAGCGCAGCAATTTAGAGGAAATTAAAAAAGACAAAATACAACAAGATACAGGATCTACCAAGAATATCATATCGGGGCGAGCCAAACTGGAGGCGTTTATTGATAATCTATATGAAATACCTCTTTCCAACTATTCGCCTTATTAAATATTTATGATGCCTTCAGAACCATGGGCATTCATTAGTTTTCATTTCTGGCGTCCTGGATGTTTTCTTGCATCCATGAAAGTTTTAGATTTTACAGGTTATATCCAAAGCATACAAATTGGACCATCTCTCTCTCTCTCTCTCTCTATAAATATATATATATATATACACATACATACTGTATACATACATATACATACTGTACACACACACACACACACATATATGTATGTGTGTGTATATATATATATATATATATATATAGTATTTATATAGTATTTAAATTAGTGAACAACAGCACTAATATACAGTGTTTTTAGTTTTATTAAGGCTATTGTTGTTTATCTATCTATCTATCTATCTATCTATCTATCTATCTTTTAAAATTAAGACCGGCCGCACAATGTTTTCAGTCTTTTGTCTGAATTTGCAAAAAGAAATCAAAAATAATAATAATTTGTTGTTGTTGCTGTTTTGCAATCAGTATGAATCCGCACATAAATACAGTCTCCAGCTTTCAAATGTAAATATTATCAAGATGGACATTTTACACAACGAAAACTACCTTTCATTATTCTGCCCATATGGTAATAAACAAACTATGAAAATATGAGAGGTGTTTTATTTTTTTTTTATGCTTTGCATGTCCGTTAAAGCATGTTTTACATTTGTTAATGGATATTATCAGCATTGTTATTATTTTATGACCCTTATTATAAATGTTATATGTTAATGTTATATGTGTGTAGTATTAGCCTAGAGTACATTTAGCTGCGTTAAGCATTTGGTCCATTATTCATCAATCACATCCATTATTTAAAAAAGAAAAAAAAGGGAATGTGATTATTGGGATTATTGTAGGTATATTGGATTAGGGAGGAGAAAATGATCTAATATTGTCCGCTGTTTAATCCATAATAGCATCAACAGCTTAAAGATTATTATAAGGAGCTACTTCTGCATAATAATGAACTGTATGAATTAGAGTCTATTACACGCTCTATTAAATGGATGCTAAGGTTTGAAATGATAAATATTTATTTCCATCTAAACTCCTCTGAAGGATAAATCCTTCACCCGTGTCTGAGTATCTGAACATGAGGAAACCCGAGTGAGCAGTGTGTGCGCAGAGAAGAGCGATTGCTCTGAGCTCGATTTCACGGACTGGTTTGTTTCCAACTCGTGCGTCTCTGTATCGATTATGAATGTCTGTTGTGTCACTGCATGGCGCCTGTGTTTGAGTGTTTTGAAGCCTGCAGCCCAAAGGAGGTCCATTTATGAGACTTGGCAACCGGTAAGCGCTGGATACGAAATAACTTTTTCTTTTTAGAGCTTCATTCTGTCATGTTTAGGCACCTAACACTTTGTTTCTTGTGTATTAATGGCGCTGTGTTCATATTTGAGCGAGCTAGCTACCTAGCTAGTGGTCGAGTTGGTTAGCATGTTTAGGTTAGTAATATATCTGATGAGAAAGGCTTTAATGTAATTCACTGATTGAATTAATTTTTATTACTTAGCTTACTGAGTAAAGATAAGTAAAGTTTTCCTGTTTGTCACCAGGCTTATCATAATATTTATGAATTTACATACAGCCCAGTTTATTATTGTAAGCTTAATAATAATAATAATAATAATAATAATAATAATAGTAGTAATAATTATATATAAATATATACATACAGTCAACATACAGTCTCTATTTTCTTAATTAAATTAAAGTCGTCTCTAAATTCATTTATTTTAGTTGTGGAGAGAAGCTTTCCCTGTTATAATCTGTCTTTTAGAAAGTATAGTTAATGTTACAGGGTATTCCAGGCTTATGGCTCTCATATTCAGCTGTTTCAATGCCTGCAGAAGCAGAACATTTAAAAAAGGTAATAAATTCACACATCGCACATACATATTGTGCATATAGTGAGTAAAACACTTTTGAAAAATAATCAGTGACAGGGTGGTGTGATGCAACCTGATATTTTCCAACGTCCTGGTGTGTTTTATGCCTTTTAGACTATACTACAGCAGTTTGCCACTAATTAAAGTTTCTTATTTATTCAGGAATGGCATGTCAGGCATTTTATCAGTTTATTGCACTGAATGTTGTGGGACGTCTGTGGAACAAGTTAGTTCCTGTTGTCGCTTACTTTGTTATAACAGCTATTTCCTCAACAGTCTCTCTATTTTTCTCTTTCTTGAAGGTAATAAGACAAATAAAATGCACAGAAAAACTACAAAGCACAAAGTGCGTTGTTTTGAAAACGTCCTTGTGTCAGAAAACGTAAAAGTTAGAGCTTTACACAGGACTGTTACAAAGCAAAGGAGTCTGATTCCAAAAATGCAAAAAAAAAAACTACTGTTAGAGCTGCTGTTTTTGTATATAGAGTTTTTTTTTTTTTATGCTATTTCTGCCTCCTTCCAAAGAAATTGTGACCAATCACATCTGCTCCAGCAGGCATTATTATTGCAAGCTATTGTGCAACCACTATGACCCTGACCACAATATAGCATTTACTGAAGATGAATGAATGAAGACGGTAAATGTGTTGCACAGCGTAGCCCTACACAGTCATATGCTCATAGCTTTAACATTGCATGGATGGCATTCTAGCCTCGCTAGAACCTACTAAAGCAAAAAAAAAAGTTCACTGCTCATCTAAGATGCTGCATCATATCTTTTTTCTCTTTCCTGTTTTGACCCAGGCTCTGAGCAGACATGGGCCGCCACTCGTCAGACAGCGAGGACGACAGCCGCAGCCGGCGCAAAAGGAAGCACAGACGGCGCTCCTCTTCCTCTTCTTCCTCCTCCAGCTCATCAGGGAGCAGAGTGACCAGCCGCAGCAAACACTCGAGCAGACGAAGCCGCTCACGCTCCAGAGAGAGAGACCGAGACAGAGACCGGAGGTAGGTTTCTAAGTAAAATTTCTAATTTTATAGATTTCTAATAAGTCAGATAAACAACAAAACCCCGCAAATGCGTTTCTGATTTTTCCCACACTTTTATGAGCTTTGTTCTCAATTTCCTTTCACTGCACTTCTCACTCTCAGCGCTTCTTTCAACTATATGCACTATCTTCTATAATCAGTCTCTTTCTACCTTTTTCCCCCACATATTTCTCCCCAGATCTAATGTGGACACATGGAATAATAAATATCCATACAGTAGCGGTGTTAACACATAGGCTCCTGGTTTGATACGTCTGCACATGGAAAAATAAATTCAACAGACTGGATAAAAACAGTCTGATTGTCATAAAATACAGCATATATTATGTGTGTTGTAATAAATACTTCAACTTCTACTTCCTCTGAGGAAGTAGGAGAAGCTGTAGGGCTTTTAAAAAACACTTCTCCTAAGTATACTGTTTTTATGAGTGTACTAGCTTGGAGAAAAAACACCAGTGGCTTTACTCAGCAGCAAGTAGGAACTGGAATATTTCAGCAGATCTTTAAGGTTTGGAGTTTGGGAACACTTTGGCTTCTTGGGAACTTCTGACGCTGACGGGGAGTGAGTTGTGAACTGAAGCATTACAGCGTACCGAATCTATCTCTCTCTTCTACATCAGTGTTTAAAACTAGATAATTTAAAACACACACAAAACGAACCTTCTGCTTGCTTATTCAATCCAGATAAAAGAAATCCCCATGGCGATTGGGAAGTCCATATATGGTAGCGCAGAACACAGGATTCAGAAACATGTCTAGGGCTACAGTGAGCTGCGTGACTCTGACAGAACAGCTAACAAACACTAGAACAGGAAAAGCCTCGTGCTTCAGACACGCCTCCTTGAAAGGTTTGTCTAGAGCGCTAGTTTAATTAGCTGTGTTTTATTTTGTGTCATTATTAAGTTGTAGTTTTTGTATCATATTGAGATGTATTGTATGGAGTTTTGTGTATCACTACAAACCTATCAGACAGTGATTTCAGTATTTGAGTACTGACACTTTACACGGTTAATAACGTGCACACCCCTAGTCGAAAGGCATCTCCCGAGTTTTCTAGTGATTCTTCTATTTCGAATGACGTTGGCTACAAGTTCTGGTCAGTGTTTGTGTTGGTGGTGTACGAAGTAGCATCCAATCGAATCAGGAAAGCAGTCTATACAAAATCCTATACAGTCTCTGTTATATTCTCTCTCTGGGGGTGGGGGGCATTAAGATCTCCACATCTGCCCCAGTGTAATCATTCAAATCTTACATTACATCTATAACTGCTGGGTGCCCGAGTGTTCCCATCGCACCAGTCTTCATCTTCAACAGGACCTCATATCAAATGAAACTACTCTAATAGAAAAATGAAAAGAACAGCAGCGTGTCATGTGACCCCCCCCTTCTCTCCCCACAGACACATTCGTACACTTTCACTCTTCGAGGGAGTCTCTTAGTGCCGTCTGTCTCACTTCAATTATTCATGCCATTTGGTCAGTGTGCATTATACGTGATGGGAAACAGTTGCTGTCTTAGAAACAAATAGTCGGTTTGGAGAGGACAGAAGGGATTTGGTTAGATAATGTGAGGGCTGGAACCGGATTGGATGGTGCTCTTGTTCTCTGGGATGCATGTCATGCTTGGTATTTAAAAAAAAAAAAAAAAAAAAAAAAGTTACATGGCCCTGTTAACAATTATATTGAAACTTATATATTCACTTATAGGAATGTGTTCATCTGTTTGTAGGTGTGTTAGAAAAGATGACGTTGAAATTCACGCATTTTGCATGCAAGTCTTTTGTGTGAGAAAGAGAACGAGAGGAAGATTAGAGCATACCATATAGGCTGATGTGTTGGTTTTTTTCTTTTTTTTTTCTTTTTCTTTTTCTTTTTTTTTTTTTTTAAACCAGGCACTGTAATGCAGATCTGGTTTGTAAGTACTGCAAGTCTGATATAATGGCGTTTGTATTATTTGTAGTGGTTTTCTTTTCTTTTCTTACTCTTCCATCCTCCTCAGTTATTCCTATCTCCCAGACACTGTTATTTTAGCTTTAAACACATGCAAGTAAAAGGAAAAATACTTTTAATAGTGAATATTACTCAGACTTTCTGGGCATGAGCCACTTTCACACAGCTGTCAGCGCAGGCTCTGAGAACAGATTTAAAAACAGAATGAAGTTCCTCGCTAGTGGAGATGAAATGCACCGCTCCAGTCGTAGCCGTTTTCTTGTCCAAAGTCTGCCTGTTTCTGTCACATACTGGGAGATGGTGCATGAGTACGGAAGCTTGCTGGACGAGGTAAGGAGTTTAATTAGGCAGATATAGCGAATGAGATATATTTTTCTATAATTGAATAAACATTTAGGAGCGTTTTTGTTTAAGCTGTGGGTAGACTGAGGGAATCAGTAGCAGACGGTGAATAAGGGAAGCTGGAGGAGACTGATAGAGTAAGTGAGCGAGTTCATTAGTTGAAATAATGGAGAATAATGGAGTCGTGTGTGTGTGTGTGTGTGTGTGTGTGTGTTTGTGGGAGGGGGAGTAGCTCATCTATAGGAGTGATGTCAGCTTTTCTAAACACAGCACGGTGAGTCATTCCAGTTTATGGGCTCCGATTATCTGCTTTAGCAATCATCATTAAGAGTTTTCTTTTTGTGTTTTATGCATATTACTCTAAACTATGACTCCATACAATAATAATACGTTATTGACTTTTCATGACTATTCTATATATTCTCTACAACAGCGCATTAGGGTCTGTGCACAAGTCAAGGCTTTTAAATCAGTGGGCACTTAGTGAATATGCTGTGTGTGTGTGTGTGTGTGTGTGTTTGTTGTGCTGCCACTCCAGGCGCAAACATCGCTCCAGCAGCAGCTCCTCAAGAGGCTCCAGCCACAGGAAGCGAAGCCGCAGCACTGAAAGGAGGCGGAGTCGAAGCACAGATAGGGGGCGGGGTCACAGATCCCGCCGCTCTCGCTCCCGCAGTCGCAGGAGGTAAGGAGGAATGTTTCTTTGCTCAATGTGGGAAACGCAGTATAAAATATACACTCACCAGCCACTTTAATAGGAACACCTCTACCCTGTAAAGATTGCCCAATCTTTATCCAGTTTCCAACTGTCCAATTTCGGTGAATCCGTGTTACAGATTGTAGTCTCAGATTGCTGTTCTTGGCTGAGAGAACCTCAAAATTTGACACGTGCCTTCTGAGATGCTTTTCTGCTCACCACGGTTGTAAAGAGTGGTTATTTGAGTTACAGTAGTCTTCCTGTCAGCTCAGACCAGTCTAGCTATTCTCCTCTGATCTCTCTCATCAACAAGGTGTTTCTGCTCGCAGACCTGCTGCTCACTGGATGATTTTTGTTTTTGTTTCTGTTCTGTGTACACCCTAGAGACTGTTGTGTGTGAAAATTCTTATGTTATCAGCAGTCTCTGAAATACTCAAAACAGCACGTCTGGCACCAGCAACCATGCCACACACAGAGATAAGGTTCAAGGTTCAAGGCTCTTTATTTGACACATACATATTACATACATGTGATGTAATATAGTGAAATGTCTTTCCTTAGTGCCTCGTCCCACGGATATTTCTTCGCTGTTCTGATGTTTGATGTGAACATTAACTGAAGCTTTTGACCCGCATCTGCATGATTTTATGCACTGCACTGCTGCAGCATGATTGGCTGATTGGATAACTGCAAAAACGAGCAGGTCTACAGGTGTTCCCATTACAGTGTCCAGTGATTTCTGACATTAACATTTAAATAACATTTCAGTGGCAGACTGACGGTTCTGCGTGCTACATTATTATAAAGGTCGTAAGACTCAAAACATTTTCTTTTCATCGTTTCTTCTTTGGCAAGAGGAGCATAAAGTTCCATATTCAAGGCAAGGTTCAGCTGTTCAGCATCTGTTGCTCTGAAGTAAAGCCTTTTTTCTAACAATTCACCCTTATGTTATGTAAGGAATAAAACACTGAGGGGCAGGACACTTTACCTCTGATTGTTACAAAGCCCTGACACTGAAGACTCCTTCCAAATGTTAAATACATGTTAAAATGCTGTGAATAAACAGCTCCTCACAAAAAAACTTCACCATATCAACATTTATATACTGTATGTTTTTATATATTCTGTGTATTTGGAGTGAAAGTTATTACTATAGAAATAATAACACATTAATCAACACTTTTCGACCAATCAGAATAAAAAATTCAACAGAGTTGTGGTATAAATACTATTAATCCAAACATTTAGTCTTTAAATATGACAGCATTAAAGAACAAACAAGCTCTAACCTGTCAGTCCTAAAAGCACAACAGACAGGCTAAAAATCCGCAATGTTTATTTTTCTTCTCTCAGTTTTAAAGATGGTAGGAGATGTCAAGAAATAATTTTTCAGGACCTGTGAGTTTTTAATTTGAAAAGAAAAAAAAGGAGCTAGGCTGCACCCCGTGTAAAAGCTTACTTCCCCCTCAAGCCTCCCTCATTTATACTTGTGCAGAATGACGGCTCAACTAATTAGCTTGTGACAGCCTGCCATTAAAGACCTTCTGTTTTCTGAGCCACTTGCTTTTCTCGCCAGCTGCCAGTCCTCTGCACATGCTCGCTCCCAATAAATACAGCAGTTATTAGTGTACGTTATGATTATTTCATTAATTAAGCGCAGGCCCAAGCACCCTCGGGTCAAAGCGCTTTTGCCTGTCCTTGTGGCCCTTCAGAGCGAAGAAGACAAAGGGGGCACTTAGGCTGATTAATTAATGCAATTAAAACAATTATCTATTCACTGTTTATTGAAATGGTCGCATTCCACTTCATGTACACACACACACACACACACACACACACACAGCAATAGAGCAATAGAGACTGTGTTCTGGTGTTAGAAAGAAAATGATTTCATTAACATAACAAATGTAGATAAAGACGTTGAATAGAATTTGGTGGTTAAAATGTTTAGGAGATAATAGTGTAGCTTTTTGTGCGTCTATAAGAGACGGAGAAATTTCTCTCACATAGAAAAAAGGATTTAATCATGAGCAGGTGCACAGTGAAGCACTTAGATTTTTAAGTAGTTGATCAAATTGGTGTTAATCAAATTAAGTGAACAGGTTAAAAAACAATTTTACACAATTTTCCGGTTACACCAGATGCAGCCTTTCAGCCAAGACGTTATATATCTAAAGTTTTGCTTTCTTAGTTTTGCACTGCAGCTAATGAGGCTAATGTAGCTAACAACTAATGAAAAGCAAACTCCTAAATCTTCATACATCATTAAGCTGCCCAACTTCGTATTTATAGAAATGATTTTATAGAACAGCAGAGATCATCTGTATTCCAACATTTAAGCATAAACAAAGTAGTACTTTATTTTTGTGTCCATCACTTCAAGCTTTCCAGTACTATTCAGTCTTCAAACTTTAGAAGGCGAAGCCTGGGGGCGGAGCAATACCAGACTGCACTAAGGTAAAGATGTGATTCTGATTGTCCTAAGATCACGGCCCCATAGCGTTAAAGTGAACTCCTAAACATTTCTTTTTGTGACGGAGGAAGTTTAAGGCAAATATATCTGGAAGACATTTTGGGTAAGGTAGACATCTGTTGCTTGTAGGCTAAAATTTACAGTGTAATTCCAGTTCCGACATTTACTGTTGAGACACCTGAAAACTACTATGCTGCTTTTTTCAGCTAAAGCAGCCGTCAAACCAAATGCAAATAAAATACGACCAGCGGAAAAGGCTATTCACTGAAGGGGAAAGGACGTGGGACGTGAAGGACGCATTTGGGTTACTTTTGCTTTGCAAAACTACGACTTGACCTAGGTGAACTGTGAACTGGCAAAGTGGTGAATAGTTAGCATTTTGAAAACCAGATCGTAGACTAATTAAAGTGCAGGGTAAAATGTGCTGTTTAGTATGTATCAAAAACAAATTCTTACTGTTCTTTTTTTATATATTGGTTTTTGTTTGATGGTTTTCCCTTTTTTTTTTTTTTAAGTCTGCAAACATATTACTTAATATACTTACAGTATATACACTATGGCCAAAAGTATGTATACACCTGACCACTGAACATCCCATTCCAAAACCATGGGCATTAATATGAAGTTAGTTCACTTTTGCTGTTATAATAACCTCAAGTCTTCTGGGAAGGCTTTCCACTAGATTTTGGAGCTTCCAACTTCATGGCAAACGTTTGGGATTGAACCACATAAGGGTGTGATGTCCACAAACCTTTGGCCACATAGTGTACTATAGTATTATGCACAGTATAGTATGTGCATGGAACAGACATTAGACTAGACATTGGCTTATGTTAATTTTGCAATAATTGTATAAAGGAAGCTTATAGAGTCAGCTGGTTGCTTGTAAAGCCAAACATTACTCCAATTAAATATCAGTTCAACCACTACATGTTTTGATGTCATTTATGTTGTCCATTCAACTGATATAAACTAGCGTATTTGTGGTAAAATAGTTTTTTTTCTCAAATATCAGACACCACATATGTACTTGGGTAAGGAGGAAAATTAGCATTTTTTTTTTTTTTTTGGTCAAACTTTTTTTTTTTTAAATGTGATTAGTACAGCAGGATGCATTATTGTAATAACCTGAGTGATGAGTTCAGGATTTAAAGAATGAGAAATAGGCAGAAAAGTGGCTGCAGATTACACAGGCAACATGTAGTATAGATGGCTGGTGCATGTTTTTGCATTTATACACTTATATTTTAAAGACTCAGTTTCTCTGTTATCAGTTGATGCAAAACTTTGATTTTAAGGAACGCATTTTAAAATCTTACATATTATAGCTTTAGATATATGTAACAGTGCCCAGATAACAGTGTTGTATGGAATAAAACGTGATCGAATCACAAAGACAACTGCTATCATGCTTCTAAATGTCAGACTTCAAAATGTGATTAAAATCCACCGAGCATATTTATCTGGAGGAAAAAAAAAAATCTGAAAATTCAGAACTAATGTTACATCTCGGTTTAAGTGTGGACTGCAGCAGAAGTTCGGAAGGTGTGATTGGGTGTTTGTGAGATAAGCTAAGTGGAACAGGTTGCCCCGGTCCAGGCAGCTATCCGTCACTGTCACGTTAAAACAGTTTGGGTCGACTTATGGAGTCAGGGACGAAGCACCCTGATAAATCAGGGGCGGATTGAGTGGACAGCTCACTATGATTGATATACTGACAGGATATGAGCAAGCGCCATGTGAGATCTAAAATATGAGAGAAAGAGAGATGGGAAAGAAAAAAAAACTACCCATGGAGTGCATATTATTCAGACGAATAAGAATAATAACTGCAGTGTGGAGCTATTGCTGGTGAGAAGATTAGGGCAGTTTGGGAGCAAATATTGCTTTCCCTTTATGTGTAAATAATAAATAAATAAAAACCCAAAATTAGAATAATGCTCTATTATGGGCTGTAGTTTTTTTCCCCTGTTCATATCGGAAAATGAGATGAACAGAAGGGACGCCCATAGAGACTTGCAGTCTTTTCCTCGCCGACACGCATGACAGACGAGAGTAGCTCGAGTAGCTGATAACCCATTAGACATTAATGTTTATTCCCTTTGATCAAACCAGGCAGTTCATGCGGCGTGGATGCCACTGCAAAGAAGCAATTGCTCAATATGTCTGTGTGCAGAGGGTCTGCAACCTCTTTATCATAGCAAATACAGATAAATTTTATCCAATCACACTTTATACGCTTATGGTTTTAGGAAAAAAGGCGGATATTAGGAAAAGATTTCTTGCCTGTCACTGTACTCAGGTTGGTTTTGGAATGAAACTTTGTAGCTTGAGAAGCACTCGATGAGATTTTTATTATTTTTTTTTTTCCAAAGTAACAGAGCGGTTAACTGTTTTAGCCGTCACTCTTTAACAATTAGGTAAGAGGTTAAGAGGTTAAATGCAGCCTGCCGCAGTGTTGCTTGACCTCAAATACCAAACAACATTGTGTTTAAAAGCAGCACACTGAAAGTGATCAATATTTCATTACTTGCTGTGCTTGTTGGATTAGAGCGATGGGAGGTGACACCACAGCCTCCTCTCTCAGGCTGTGAGGTCCATGGTACAGGCACACCACGCAAGCGGGTTGTTCTTTAGCAGGACAGGATTAAGAACCCAGAAGGTGTCAGTGAAAGCTGTGCTTCTTCTCTGCACTGCAATGAGGTGTGCATGTACATGATGACTTTCCCTGCTGCTCATTCATCAAAGCAACATCATCGCTAAGTACAGGAAGGTGAGGAGGACGGAAAGGGGAATAGACAAATGGGTTAATGAATTTGGCATTTGTACGTGACTTGAGAGAGATGTTTCGGGGTTCTCATGAATCATGATGGTACTGACATAGGAATTTAAAAAAATAAATAATAAATAGATAAATAAGTTAATAGCCAGTGGGATGCCCAGCCCTAGATATGTTCTTTGTTTTTATTTTATTTATTTATTTATTTAATTATTTATTTGTCCATCTATCTATCTATCTATTTATCTCTCTATCTGTCTGTCTGTCTGTCTGTCTGTCTGTTTGTTTATTTACAATTTACATTGATTTTTTTTTCACATTTCAAAAAAATACTATTTTTTAAAATTTTATTTTATTTTTTAAATTTTAATTTTATTTTTATTTAATTTATTTATGCCCTAAAGCAGGGAAGTGCAAATGTTAATGTTTCATTGGACAAATATTGTTTTTCCAGAGTCTCACCAAACGCTTTTGCAGCACATGACACATAAACGTTGCTCTGTCTCTACAGGCATAGAACATTGTTTTTGTTCATGGTTCTCTGAGGTGACATCAAGACACTGACCTGCTGGTGTAAATATCGCTTTCTCAGTAGTAGCCCAATAGGAGAAGAAATGTCCCAAGATCACAGTAGCCTGTAAATGGGTTTTTATTAATCGCAGTATTTAATGACAAATTTATACCACAGCGATGTTGAACTCTCAATTCTGATTGGTCAGAATATTTCTGGCTGCATATCCCAAGTTTATATTAGTGCGTTCATTCGAATACGTTACCGTTTCTACAGTAACAACTTACACAGGGACTTTAATAGTGGACGCTCCACATATACAGATTTAAAAATGTGAGTAATTATTGAAATGGGGGACTATTCTGTGAGAATTTTTGGAAGGAGTCTCCAGTGTCAGTTTTTATCTTATTAACCTAAAGAGAGAGAACAAAAACGAGGAAGGGAAGGGACGACTGTTTATAGCTGTTACAATGCTAGTGATAACAGGAACTAACTTATGCGATTGTTCCACAACATTAAATGTAACTACAAATGGATAAAAGTACATGCTGTTCTTTAATAAATAAAAAATGGTTAGTGTTGGCAAATTCCTGTGCTGTCATATGAATAAAACTCTTCAGGACACGGTATTATTGGAAAATAATAAAACTCAGGGTGGTAGTAGTAACTCAGCTTCATGCCAGGCTGCATCACACCACCCTCACATTGATTATTTTCCTCTAACCACACCCTGTAGTTATTTTCTCTCTTTAGTACCACAGATTTTTCCACAGATGCACTTTTGGGGATTGGAATCGAGGTCAGGACCTCTTCTAACCCGTAATCTCCTCTCTAGATAGGACTCTATCCCTCTCCTCACACACACCAACATGACTGACTTGTAAATTGTTGATTCAAGCTGAAGCCTTGCTCGCTTTTGGCAGGGTGTGTGTTCTTTATTTAATCAAAATCAACATGCTTACACTAGCCCAGATCTGAGAGGCCAAGCTTTCCTTTTTCTTTTTTTGTTGTTCCTCCATCGCTTTCTCTTAGTCTTTATTCCATCCTTACATCCAGAGTGCACGCTGGTGTCTTTTTTTATTTATATCCCCCCTCACTAGAGGCTAGACAAACGCTGCTGGCCTTTGTTGTCAGAAACCTTTATTTACCAAAGAGGAGAGTAAGTGAGTGACACGGCAGAGGCCTTTTATCCCCGGCTAGCCGCCAGCGCAGCTCCCTCCGCCTGCCAAAAGAAGCCCCTCTGGCCCACGTGCACCCTCCTCCACTCTCCTCCACGCTTTCTCTCCTCCCGACACATCCAGCTACAAGTCTGTTCCCCTGGGTGAGGGAGAGATAGCTGCTCTGCCTCACATCGAGTTCACTCAAACAGTGACTCCAACCCTACACACAGCCCTACGTATATAAATATATTTGTTGCATTCATCCCATAATGACCCATTTTCCATTTTTTGCAATGCTGAAAATGATTTTCTGAAATGTGAAACTTTGTGCTTGGCTCAGTTTCTGTTATGAATTTGAAAAATCAAATTTTTATTATAATGTTCAGTAAGAAGGTGCACTTGCATGGTCTTTGTAAATATGAAACAATAAAAGGTGATTATAGTCGCCGTCACGTTCCCGTTACCTCATATTTTATCTGGGAAGTGGTGGATCACTAGATAAGGTTCTTCCACCACTTGAGCAAGTCTTTAACCCTTAACTGCTCACCTCGCTTTAAGTCGCTTAAGGATAAAATCATCAGCCAATAATTTAATGAATAAACGTAAATGTAATTTGTGCTCCATCTGCCTTGAGCAAGCAAGCAAAGATGTTTTGAGTCTCTCTATTTTCATATCCCAATATTGTTTACAGTGGCCGGGGGATATAATAATTGGGATGGAAATAAGATACATTAGGTAATTTAAAATACATTTTACAATCGTATTGTTGTAAAATAGAACAGATCGCCTAGCTAGTGAACAGAACTACATTACACAAATTGGCTATATTACAGAAACACAAGATATATTATTCAGACTGCAAACAAACACACACACACACACACACATTACCAGATGCACATCCGTCCTCCTCTGTGTGAGCCGAGCACAGATTAATTCATTACTCGGATTCCTGTGTTTTTCTCGGTGCCAGCCTCAAAGAGACATTTTGCGCTTCGATTACCCTTCCTCGTATCTCAGACCCCGTGTCAGTCACGCAGGGATGAAGGATCTTTTGTTCACCAAACACATAAATATGGAATGAATAAATATTATAATTTGTAAACACGGATACCCCGAGGCCAGATGAACGTGGTCTGACACTGTGTGTCTTTTGCATTAAAAGAGCAGCGAACCAAAAAGAGACTGGAAAAACATCAGTGCAAATCAGGCAGCTGACTGGTCAAAGGTCAGCGCAGTGATCTTTATTCAGGAAGCATGCTTGTTGCCCCTATAGTCGCTCATTAGCCACTGGACAGTGATTCAGAGTAAATATTACGGCCGGCGTTTTTTACCTTGACCTTTCCTGCTTTGGAGGAATGTGCTAAGATTCCTCATTATGCAGGATTTCCCCTATAGTTGTGACTCTACAGTGTCTCTCTCAATGTTTGTCATAAGTGACGAGAGAAATTTTAGAAGCTTTTTAAATAATTTTCCCCTCTTTTAGGTCATGTGAGTGTCCGGTAAGGTCTGGGAATAAAACATGCTTCGTCTGTTTTTCATCCCATTCAAAGCAATTTGGTCTCACGTCCCTTTTTTAAACGTTTGCTTTCAGAATAGAAAATGAATTTCTCCCCATCTTACTTCTATCCTAATTTCAGCCCTTCTTGAAGTTCTTCGAAATTGGGTTTTAAATGCCAATTAGGGGGTTGAATGTAGCAAAATGAAAGCACAAGCGCTAGCAGAACGGCCTCACCTTCTGGCTGCTCGGGCTTCTGAGAGAAGAGCACGCCGAACCTTTTGGCTCCGAGCGCCGCTTTGAGAAAAAATATCCTGCCTAATGAACACATTAATTAGAACCATAACTATTTATAAGATGATAATTAGAAACGAAGCGAGGTAAACTGGGCCCTTCCTGCAATTAATGGTGGATTAATTACGACCGGTAATGAAGTGGAGGTTTGAAACGCATTAAGGTGAAGTACAGAGGAGCGTTGCGGCTTTGTGATCACTGGCGTAATTATTCCGCCGGCCATTTGAGCCCCCCCCGCTCGCTCAACGCCGGCTAATCAGCATCGTTGCATCGTTATATATGCACTTAAAAGGACTTGCCAGCGCAATGACTGCCTAATTATTTCTAATTGGCAGACCCAAGCGTGGTCGCCGTGAAAGGAGGAAAGAGATCCGGCGCTCGGAGACAGAAATGACCCGAGGTCTGGCTTGGACTTGTGTATCTGTTGCATGGAAACACCCCCCTGACCCTTGTAAAGGTCACTTGCCTGAAGTATTTGGATTTTTAATTTTTTTTTTTTTTTTTTGCAAGCTTTTGGCTATTTCTTTCTTTAATTAATGCTAATTGCCTCACAGTGAGGAGATTATCCTTCCAGATCAGTGTGATTTGACAAGACTGATCGCATGCCCACGATTGAGCAATCACAGTTATCCGGTTCTCTCAAACAGGCCCAGACTTCTGTGAGAGATCTGAGTAGGTTTTACTACAGCTTGGAAACCTATTCTAAATAATTTTTTTTTTGCTTGTACGAAAGCAAATCATTTTTCATACCGCTTCGAAAGTATTGCCATCAAATTGCACCGTGTTCTCGAGTAACGGACAAGTTGGGCCTCTGCATGGAGCGCATTGAGCGTCACAAACCTCCCTCTCCCCCGTAGAAGTTGCTGATGCTCGGCTCTAAGCGGAGCCATGTGTCAGAGTGTGTATGAGAGACACCATCATCTCCCCCAACAGCACTGGAGCAAATTGTATCGTAATTAAATCCAACGGTGCACTTGTCTCTCCCTCCGCTGTTCTGACAGCACCAATATGGTTCCAGTTACCAGTGTAATATTTAGGTGTAACAAAAAAGAGAGAGTGAGAGGAAACACTAATAAAAGAGAAATCTGGATTATGTGCTTCTTGACTGAAATCATGACACCCGCTGGAAATAATGAAACACTTTCCCCCTCTCTTGATATTGGGGAGTCTTTTTTTATTTCCTGTCTTGTCAAGCTTGTGGGGAAACTTCTGGCTGATTTCGGATGAAGCCGGGAAATATATGAGCTGCCAGCTGCACACAACGTGTGTGATTGGTGGAGGAAGAGATGAAGCAACAGTGCCAAATCAGCAGGTTTCTACTAACGTCACCGTTTTGACCCGGTGATGAACGCTCGTGCTATTTCATGCTTTCATCTGAGGACATGCTAGACGTTTGTCATGTAAACCTGAGGTCCAACAGCTTTCTTCATCATCATGGAGGTGATTGAACTGTAACTCAGAATGAGGTACAGAGGCTAGGAAGAGTCTGCTAAATGTGTCTGGAAAAGTTGCAAATGTGAGACATGTGTTGGAATATGGTGCCACTTGAAAATCGTGAAATTTAATGTAAATCCTTTCGGTGTTAGCCGTGTGAGGTTCTGAATTACTTATAACACTGCAGATATGCAGACCTGCCACACACTTTGCTTTGGAACTCTGCATTTTATCATCGGAGCAACAATCAACATGTGAATGTGGAATGATTGATGGTTGCGCAGGTGTTTTGAACTCTTCAATATTACCAACTGACCTTGCTGGAAGCCCCGCCCCCTCCTCCATCTCACATGAATCTCTAGTCTCAATTTTGAATGATGCGGTCTCACTTTCTGTCAAGATAAACGGAGAATGTCTGAGATCATTAACATGAAAAAATCTGTCCATGTATGCTCAAATTTGCTAACATGAGACGAGGAAAATACTTAACATCAGTTAATTATATTTACCTGTATTAGGGACGCCATAAGCAAATTATGGCCAATGGCACATTTAAAAGAAGAAAATAAATGAAAAAAAGATTAAATAAGCCTACAATGAAGTGTAAAATCTAGCAAAAATATTAATGCTAATGATTTTCATGCCAGTCAAACCAGCGAGATCACTTATAAACTTCATGAGAGAGAGAGAGAGAGAGAGAGAGGTGAGGAAATGGCTGTTTATAGCTGCTATAACATAAGTGATAACCGGAACTAACTTGTTTCACAGACATATAAAAGAAGTACATAAATGGATTAAAAAGATGTCATTCTTTAATTAATAATAATAATAAAAAAAATCCCTGTGGTATAAAATGAATAAAACACTTCAGGACATGCTGTTATTGGAAGGTAATCAGATTTTTTGCTATAACAGCAATACTTAACACTTTGACCAAATGTAATTGTCATTGTTTCAAAAAAATAAAGAACAGTCCTATTTTGGATGGGTATTTTTAGAATCGGTAATTCAATAGCTGGTTGTTAAAATCTTTTTTTTTTCATTAAATATGTCTCAACAAAATTAGATTTAAGCATTGCAATGAACATTTTTCTTTACAAGCCAAGTCCTTGTTGATTTCTGTTTTAGTTGTTCATGGAAATTGGCTTTATGAGTGCTTGAAAAGCTGTGCAAATTTCTCCAACTTGATCACTGGAGCACAGGAAGTGTGTAATGAAGAATAGATTGCTCACATAAAGCCAGCTTGTACTAGTTACCACTTCTCCACTGTTCCTGTGTGGTCCGTATACTCTATTACAAAACACGAGGAAGGCAGAGCAACTCTTATGGATAATTTAGAGCTCGTGTAATGTGGATTGTTTTTAACGTTAAACCATGTAGCAGTATGTGTGTATAGTAACGGACTCGTAGCCGTTAAAGTCACAAGTGAAGGATTTCAGTCACATAATCTCAGTAGTGTCTGTTTTCGCTGACCATGTGTTCATATATGGTGAAACGTAAGAGAAATGGACTCCTGTTCAAAGCTGAATTACTACTTATTTAGCTGTCAGCACTAGCTGAGAGAGAGAGAGAGAGAGAGAGAGAGAGAGAGAGAGAGAGGCTATGCACAGAAATGAAATTCCACCATTAAAAGCCATCAGCTCTCCAGCTCTGATTGATCCTGCGTAGGCTAAAATTTGATATCTGAGTATCTGAGTGCCAGGTCATCATTCAAGATGGGCACACTGGTGATTGAACACAGCAGATGTTGTGCTACTGGGTCAGGGTCTCAATACAGTTGCAGAACTTTACTCATGGCGTCTTTTTCCAGAGCACTGACTTCATTTCCGTGGTAAGTATTTAGTAGGTTTTTTTTTTTTGTATTTTTTTTTTTTTTTTATAAGGGTGATATTTCAGATGCCCTCGCATGTTTAATTAAGTATAGTTCCCCCTTGGCAGTGGAATGCACGTCTGCTCAGTGTCACGCGTCCTTAGCTGCGCTTTTACAGTTGGCCCACATGTTTTGCCTCACCGTTTATGATTTTTCTTATACCAGAGTTGTGAGGTTCCTAAATCACTTAGGCACAGACGGCATAACCATCCACATTTAAACAATAAAAGGCTGTGAGGAACAGACCCTCAGATCTACTGTCACTTCATAAATAGTCGTATATAAAACGGGCCCAAAACCCATCATCTTTACCCTAAGAGCACACCTGCTAATTGGAAACAGATTTTTCGGCTAGTTTGAAACATGCTTCCTTTTTTTTTTTTTTTTTCCCTCAGTGGAAGCTTGTGAAGAAAAATTCAGTACAGCTTGGTGAGCCAGCCATCATGTAGCAACAGCTCAGTTTTCCCCGTTGTAAAGAAAAAAACGACAGCAGATTGACGGACTAAAGGCTGTTGGTCAAACGATCACCTGTGACGACAGTGGTGAGTTAGCACCTTATTGCAACTCTGACCTCTCACCTCTGCTTGCCCTCTTGTTTGGGTTCACTCATGCCCTCTGTGCCACTAATAGGAGTGTAATGTGGCCCAAACCACTACGCAGAGCCAGACTGGGGAGTTTAGGATTGCGCTGTGTCTGTCGAGTGACGGCGCTCACATGTGCCAACGAAGAGTAATGACGAGTTAAACGCAGACTTCTTTCTAGATTCTTTGAGAAAAAAAATCTTAAACGTCGGTAACATATGGGTTCTTTTAGATGTGAGATGGCTTTGAACTCCATTAAATGACCTTTTGCGAGTGTGTGTGTGTGTGTGTGTGTGTGTGTGTGTGTGTGTGTGTGTGTGTGTGTGTGGGCTGAGTGTTGAGTTTGTCTCACCCGGCCTGACCGGTGTTAATCTAGAAGAAAGATGGAGGCAAGAAATTTTATTTTAATTACTGTGTTTTTCCCAAAATAGTGGCAGGAGGAAAACGAAATAAACAAAACTCTACCAGACGAAACTCAGCAGGGATTGCTGTGGTAATTGTACTAGCTGTCGTTTACTTAACAACACACTCAATTTGTCGCAGCGTTCCCTTATTCTGCTTTTGTGCCGGCACTCCCGTAAGAACAGCGAACATCGAGGAAGGAAAACAGCTTGGGAAATGTTTTCAGCAGCCATCGTAATTAGACGAATCTCATAAATGAAACTTATGTGTGGCACAGCGTTTGAAGAGCACTCGAAAGTGAGACACGCTGCATGGTGAACATATTTGCATTGCGGGGGAACAGCTGTTTAGCGCGATGGCGCTCTGGCTCCTTTGGCAGCAGGAAATCCATGCAGCTCGCTCAAGGTGCTCGAGAACAGGAATAAAAATAGATAGCGATGCTTTGAACTTAACTGTGAAGTGACTGCTGTAGATGTGTGTTTTCCCTACTGTGATGCTTTATCTTGTGTATTTGTGTATGTGTGTTAGTTTTTCTGAACGGTTTTGTTTCTTTTTGTTGAATTTTTCACCATATATACATATACGTGGAAAAAAAAAAAAAGGAAAAAAAGGTCTTTTTCTGGTCTTCAGCTATCCAGTTTCAGTGAACCTGTGCCCGATGTTGCCTCAGGTTGCTGTTCTTGGCTGAAAGGAGCAGAACCTGATGTGCTCTTCTGCTTTTGTAGCTCATCCACCTCAAGGTTTCACGTGTTGCGGTTTCTGAGATGCTTTTCTGCTCACCACGATTGTAAAGAGTGGTGATTTTAGTTGCTGTAGCCTTCCTGTTGAAACAGTCTTGACATTTTCGCCTCCACCCAAAGAACTGCTGCTTACTGGATGTTTTTATTTTTTCGCACCATTCTGTGTAAACTCTAGAAGCTGTTGCATGTGTGAAAATTGCAGGAGTATTTCTGAAATTCCCAAACCAGCCCATTTGGCACCAACAACCCTGCCAGAGTCAAAGTCACTGAGATCACCACTGAATTTTCTCCATTCAGTTGTTCGATGTGAACATTAACTGAAGCCCTGTATCTGCAGTGCTATTATGCATTGTGCTGCTAACATATGACGTTTAGTTACTGAATGAGGGTGTTCCTAATAAAGTGGGCATGAGTGTATTTTTGGATGTGATGTTTTAGGTGTTGTCACTTTAACATTGTTTAGCATAGCTAACCCCGTCTTCATATATTCCTCTGTATAATTTTACTAAAGTGCTATAGCTGTTGTGAATAATTTTTTCATTTATGGAAAGACTGATTCATCAGGTTTTCCATTCGCTTTGGCACATTTTTAATTCAGTGATATTGCGATCAGGATTGAAGTATACAACGTGACAGCAAAGTGGGAAAAAATCCTGTCAGAATGGATCATTGTGTATAATTTTATCTCTTATATTTCCAAAAGTGTTTATGGAAATTGTATTGGAACTTATTGAAACTGTAAATTTATGGACAAAGACATATTTATTGAACAAGGCCATGATGGATTAGAGAGTGGGAAATTGCTAATTGAAAATATATTATTTACTGCTGGTATATATTTACAGGCATGGACAAAGCATAACTTTGTTAGCTAGACCACTAGGCAAGTAAAAAAAAAACATCTAATGTGCTGCCCAGTCTCGTGTTTCGGTTGCCTGGAAACCTCATTAATTAGGCAAAAAAGTAATAGCTAATGGAACCTCAGAGTTGAGTGTGGTAATAGAGATAGTCTTAACAAAATGGAAGCCTGTGTGTAGCTATAGTCCTTATCCTGTCCAGATATTATCTTTGGTGTAGAAAGTCTTTGAATTTGGTACCACCTGGGATCCCAAATAAAGTTTATTCAATTCAATTCATTCCCATAGTGCGTCCTACACTAGTGCTATCATTGTCCAATTTTCCATAAAGCAAAAAGGGCTTGTATAGCAGGAAAGTAATACGGGCAGATAGCCACCATCCAGCTCTCACACCCAGTCCATATAATTACTAAAATAGGCAGTGTGGCAGGATCATATCCGTGTCCATGCAGGGGTTCCACGATAAGCGGCTCACGCTGGTAATTACTTTATTGATAATTCATGGGAAAAATTGCCCCGGCCAATCACCACTGCAAGATTTAATGGACCGTCTGGGTGAGGGAGGGGAATAGAGGGGAGCAGAGTGTTAGGACACTGAGGCCTCCTTTTAAAATATGTTTAGGCCATAGGGAAGACCTTTTCCTCCAGAGATAATCACAAAAATAAATGTAAAATAGCCCACCATTGGCATGGTGTGTGTGTGTGTGTGTGTGTGTGTGTGTGTGTGGGAGGGGTGGGACAGGGTGTTTATCTGTAGCTCCTCCTATAACACATTTACCCTTAGCTGTAAATTAGCTAATAATTCTCCAAGGGGAAGGCCTTGGTAATGAAATTGACATTTAGCAGCTTGGCTCCAGTCTATTAACTACAATAAATTTAATTTGCAACAGGCGCACAAGTGTAGCAGGGCGTAGAAAGAGGAAAGCAGCTCCCAACAGATTAGGTGTTTATTACATCTGCTGGCCACAAGTACAGTAGCCAAAATAAGACTGCTCTCGTGTCGGCACAGGCGGGAAAATAACTGCCGTTTTCCAATGTTGCATTATTACAATGCACTTTCTGTTTTTCGTTTTTACAAAAGTAGGAAATCTCTGTAGTAAGGGTAGGATAACCTAGTCTAAAAATATCGTATTAATCGACCATTAAAACCACACAAACCAGTAGTAGGAAATGAAATACTGAAATAATGATTATGAATTCTTTGTACATTCTTGTATGTATAACAAAATACCGAAAGGGAAAATAATTTCTTCTTCTTTATTAGAAAGAAATTTTTTTTGTTTTTGAGAACAACTTTTATGTAAAATCTCAGTATTTATCACATTGTTGTTAATAGTTGAAAGAAGGATCGGCTGTGAGGAAAGGCAGCACAGTGACTGAGATGAAAAAAAAAGTGTAACTAGCATGGCAGTACGCAGTGCTGCTTAGCCAAAAATAGATCCCTGTTTCGTTTAGTTCTGGTCAGCAACACGCTCGGAGTGGCAGCAGAGCTAGTGATGTGTATACGGTAGTGGTTTTTTTTAGTGCAATTGCGTCTCACGCTCAGAGAAACTGAGGTTGCTGTAGTGTGATTTAGAGCTTGTGAAATTTTTAGGGCGTCACAGTCGGATACAAAAAGGATAAGAACTATTGGAGTTAAAAAAAAAAAAAAAGGGAAAAATGGAAAATCAATGTTTTTTGTAAAAGTGAGTGGTGAGGTAACCATCTGATTATACCCTGTGACTACCCATGACATCGTAACAATGATACTCTGTAAAACACAGAGATACTGTGATAAGAATAGATCAGTTACAATTCATCTGCAAGTTTTTCTACGGGTAGAATATCACGAGTCCTCTCAGCATCAGTGATTTAACAATGCTCCAAAATGCTGCATAATGTAAATATCTATAATTTAAAATGACTACTTAATTTCTAAAGTAGACTTTAGAGCCCTGTTGGATTCACTGATTTATTTTGATTATATTTTGTAGTGATTTAACATCGGTCCTCCCTTCCTCTTACATTTTAGGGACATTTTAGAGCAAGTACACGACAAAATAAGTTGTGCATTTAACATCCTATAGATACCTCTTTATTGCGATCAAGCTCAAATTTACAAGGAATAGTATTCAAATGCTTGAAGAGGATGTCATGTTTTTTATTTGTGTGTGTGTGTGTGACAGAGAGAGAGAGAGAGAGAGAGAAAAAGAAATGGGTGGGAGGTCAGGAGGCCTAGTAAGTGGCCCAGTAAATCTCCTAGCAGTCTTTGCCTTGTCCTGTAAGGATCAATACCGAGTGTGTAGAGTCATCCCAGCCCCTCCCTAATGACCATGATGGTGTATACTGCTGTACACACACATATACACACACACACACATGCAACCTTAAACACATTTATCAAAACCTTGAACTTGTTTGCCTCCTGACAATGCTCTCTGCCTTCTCATTAAAGCCCAATCAAAGATCGTCAGGGATTTAATTTGCACCACAAGTTTATACCCCTGCGCTGTTGAATTCTCAATTCTGATCGGTTACAAGGTATTGATTCATATTCTATAACAGCAGTAGTTCTGACTATACTTCATATCACAGGAGGGAAAAAAGAGAGGCTGGTGAGAGAACGACTGTTAATCGATGTTATAACGTACAACTACGAATGTTGTACATTACACAACATTACAGTGAACCGCAAGTGGATAAAAACTATGATGTCTTTCTTTTACTAAATCAGACATTGGTATCGTTGGTAAATTGCTGTGGTGTAAGAGAAATAAAACACTTCGGGATGTACTGTTATTGGAAACAGTCATCACACCATGTTGTTGTTGATTATTTTCCTATAACAGCATGCCGCTTCGTGGTTTATTCCTTACTTATTGTTGTTTAAAAGCAGTTAGTATTTTGATTGTTTTTAGTGTTTGTCCTAATTTCCTTTGGATTTGTGTGTGTCCGTGTGTGTGTCCGTGTGTGTGTCCGTGTGTGTGTCCGTGTGTGTGTCCGTGTGTGTGTCCGTGTGTAGGTCTCGTTCCCGACATCGCAGATCCCGCAGCCGGAGTAGCGGCAGATCCAGCAGGAGACGCAGCCGCAGTCGAAGCAGAGACCGTGACCGCAGTCAGCGCAAGACACGAGACAAAGACAGGGACAGAGAGAAAGACAGAGGACGTGACCGAGGCCGCGACAAAGAAAAAGAGGACGCCAAAGCAAAAGAAAAGGAAAAACAAGGGTGGGAATTCTTTTTCTTTTTTCATCTATACACACACACACACACACACACACTATGCAGCTCCCTGCTCCGGTTCGTTCCCTGATTCCCCTGCGTGCAGCAACTCAATCGCTGCCACTATTAAAATCCAGCAGGGAGTTGGGGACAGAGCTGGCATAGTCACACTCATCCATCTATCTCTCTCTCTTCCTTCTGAGCTCACTGTCTTCACCATCCCACCGGCCCCCTATTCTATTTCTCGCGTCTATTTTTCCCCTCCTCTCCCGTCTCCCTACCGCAGCTAGATCATGTTAAACTAGCGTTACTCGCTCAGGTCTGATCTCCTCATGTCCCTGGTGTAATCCACATGAGCACAGGCTAAACTCGTTTTAAAGCTGCTTCCTCATTTTAGCGCTATGTACCGCCCAAAAGCGGCACAGCCTAATGCGATTGGAGGATGGAGTGATGTAGAGATATGGGCTGGGGCTGTCAGTCATTTTGAGCGGCTTGTCGCGCTGACAGACTCACACACGCGAGAAGAAGTTAGCGAGAAGATGCAGTGCTTATAACTCCCTGATGAGGTGTGTGTGTATGTGTGTGTGTGTGTGTGTGTGTGTGTGTGTGTGTGTGTGTGGATAACTACTTCTTACATAAATACAAGCTGTCAGAATGTTAATATATTACTATGTTGTTCTATATCAGAGTGCCGCTGAATTCTCAATTCTGATTGGTCAAAAGGCGTTGATTATTTTTCTAGAACAGCAGCTCATGTGTGTATAAAAAAAAAATGTGTGTATAAAAAAATGCAATGGTAGGGTATTCTGTGAGGTGCTTTTTTAGCATTTTTGGAAGGAGTCTCCAGTGTCAGCACTGACTGTACACGAGAAACTCGGGAAAGTTTTCAGAATGGAGGCTTTTGTGGTTTGCAGTTTCTCTGTAACGTAACAAGCTACATTTTTTTTTGTCTTATTAACTTCAAGAGGGAGAAAGAGAGAGACCAGTGAAGAAATAACTGTTACAGCTGCTACAACAAGAGGGATAACTTGCTTAAGGGAAGTTTCAGAACATTAAATGTAACTAGAAATGGATGAAAAGTATGCGTTGTACTTTAGTAAATAAAAAAGATTGTTGGCATTGGTATAAGAGGAATAAAAAGAGGAATTGCTGTGGTATAAGAGGAATAAAACACGTTTGGGCATGATTTTATTGAAAATAACCTTTCTGGTAGTACTTATAATGCCGCATACATACATTTTCTTCCTTACATACATTTTCTTCCTTACATAAAACCGTATGATATTATATACCATAAGTAGCTATTGATTTAGAACAGGCACTTATTGTGGAAGCTTTTTTTTTTTTTTATATGGCCTTGTATAGCACCTATAGTGCACCTTGTATAGCACCTATAGTGCACCTTGTATAGCACCTATAGTGCACCTTGTATAGCACCTATAGTGCACCTTGTATAGCACCTATAGTGCACCTATAGTGCTATACAATGTGTGTTGTGTGCTGGAGGCCTTTAAAGAGACACACAGACTAGACTTGTGCATTGAAACATGATGAAACAAAAAAGATTTTTACATAAATTTGCAGTTCTAAACCCAGCCTTGCTGTTCTCCAAAATAAAACCTTATTTCTACAGTGTATATTAATGTTTGTGTGCTTTTGTGACTGTGTTTTGAGACATTGGGTTGAAGTTCGGATTCATTTGTTCACTTCGTGGTACTTTAATTGAGCGTATTGCTGCTGTAGGGAGTCACATCATTAATAAAGAGAAGTGAGCCGTATGAGCCGTATCCTCTGGCAGATCCACATGCCCATGCCACTGTGAGATTAAGTGTTTAACAGATGAGGTGCTAGTTTGTAGATTATGAGAGCCTTTTTGTTCCCTTCACTTTCCTCATTTCATCACTCTGGTACTGATTAATCTGTCCTTAAGACTGCCATCCCACTGCGCTACAGGCTTTTTTTTATTCTGCTTTTTAGCAAACTGTAGCATGGCCTTTATAATCTTGAGATCTTGAGGCTTACCAGTGGTCTGGTTCATGTAGTAAATTCGCTGAGGTAATGCCGGTGTGGTATTCTCCGCATGGTACTTTCTACTTACATACGTTCCTAAATCTCTGACAGTGTTCTGTGAGTTTTCTGAGCAAATCTGCCACAGGACAAGCAAGGTTTATTCTATAGTGTGGCCTAGGCTTTAGACTACAATGAGGTTTTGCAGTAAGATATTCACTGAATAAGAATCTTTAAATGTTATTTTTTTTAAACAGTTCATAATATAATATAATATAATATAATATAATATAATATAATATAATATAATATAATATAATATAATATAATATAATATAATATAATATAATGATGTGTATAGTACCTTTCATACATAAAATGCAGCTCAAAATGCTTCACAAGCTAATTAAAAGGAAAATAAAAGAATCAAGTAGAAGCATATGAGCAGCAATAATAATATAATTTCAGTGTTTAAGAGACAATATAAGAAAAACAAGAAGTAAATTAAATTACAGTAAATTAAAATAAAATATGCCATGTAAAATAGTTTGTAAAATAAGACAAGAATGAGTAAATAAAAACAGAAAAAAAATCTTAAGTAAATTTTGTAAATAAAAAGCAGAATTAATTGTGAATAGTTTGTGAACTAAAACCAAGAACCAGCATAAATAAAAACAGAACAAATCATAAAAATAGTTTGTAAAGTAAAAACAAATGTGAGAGTGATTGAAAACAGAATAAATAGTTTGTGAAATAAAAGAGAGCGAGTAAATAAAAAGCAGAGAAATCCTAAAAATAATTTGTAAAATAATCAAACAAATCTGAGAGTACATAAACACTGAAGAAATCTTAAAAATAGTTTGTAAATTAAAAACAAATGAGAGTAAATAAATAAAAGCAAAATAATCAAAAATAGTTTGAAAAATAAGATTAAATAAAAACAATAAATCCTAAAAAAAATGTTGTAAAATTGGAAATGTAAAAAGAAGAGATCATAAAAATAAAGTTTGAAAGAACAACTAAAAACAAGAAATCGTGAACGATTTTTAATTTTTACAGCACTGTAGTTTCCTGTCTTGATCTTGATTGGTAATAATAATAATAATAATGTAACTAATAATAATAATAATAATAATCTGTAATGTATGTTGCTGCTAATTCATTCAGTGCTTTAAAAATCCTAAAATGCACTCAGAGCCAGTGTACTGTCTCCAGGATTGGTGGAATAAGTTCTAGCTCTGTGTTGCTATTAGAACCTGCTGCAGCTTGTCAGTTAGGTTCTTTGGCGTTGGTGCCGGGCTACGGGAAATATCCGTTTAATAGCCTCTTCCTACGAGAGTAGGAACTTCTTAGCCACGTTCAGTGACAAAATAGCAGCATCATTAAAGACGGCTGGCTTGTACAAGGTTTATCGTTACAGTACATTGAGTTACATTGAGAAAATGCGCTTCCTTTCAGATCAACTTAAATTTATACACTCAAGCAGTCTGTGTATTCAGATTTAGTCTAAGCAGATAGATCGGGGTATTTAATTAAATTTAGTCCAGTTATATAAAATTCCTTGCTAACAGATTTAAGCAGCTAGCATGACTGAATGGTGATAACAGTTACTTTTTAATGCTTAAATATTAGTGATTAGTTTATTCCTATAAACAAAGCATTTCAAAGTTGTTGTTTTTTTTCCTTCTGTTGATTCACATTATCACTTTTGACTAGCGCAACAGATCGTGTTTTTTATTTGATGTGTGGAAAACAAACAAATACATCTGAACATTCTTTATGCATCATATATATATTTTTTTTATAAACAAACCATGTTGTCAGTTTGTTAATCATAAAAAGTAAATAAAATGTTTTGTAGCTAGTCTCCGGTCCAATGAGCTGCCTTCAGCTAAATAATTTACATAAACACTGTTATGTTATTGGCTGCAACAAGCCGCAACAGAGGATCTGCTCGAGGTGGAGGATCTGGTTCATGTTTTGAAAACTAGAGTCGCTGAACGACGACCTTTTTTGTTTACGACATTTATCGCCTGTAGTATTTTCTATTTGTCTATTTATGAAAAAGGTGACAAACCACCCGTAAACTTGGCTGTTGTTTTATTTCATATCCAAGTTGCTTGAGTAAAGAATCAGTTCCATACAAATTACATACGTTATAGAATGGAAGGCTAGTAAACAAATATGAGCTCTTACATTTCAAGAGAAAGTGTAGTCTCTCAAGTGCAGAAATTTCTTTCTGGCCTCGTTGTGCATCTGTTTGTGTGTTTTATGGCCCACGGTTACGAGTGCTTGTGTTAATATGTTGTTTTTTTGTCCGTATTTTGATCATCTTAAGGGAACGGTTAGAAGAAAAAAAAAAACCCAAAAACCAGCATGCTCCTTTTTTCAGCTGTATCCCAAAGCCGTGTGTGTCTGTGTGTGTGTGTGTGTGTGTGTGTGTGTGTGTGTGTTTTAGTAGAATGCCCTACGCAGTGTCCCAGAGGAGGAAACAGCCACAGAAACTTGCAGTGATACACACACACACCTTTTACAAAGAGTTCAGCCCTTTGTGTTCTTTAGCAGATAATTAGTTCCAGTGCTGCAGTTTGCTCTTCTCTTATGTAGTCGAGGCTGACTGGATGGAGAAAGCCTCGGGTGCTCCCGCTTCATCTTGTAATTACAGTGTGCGCAACACACACTCGCCCCAGCCTACCTCGTTTTAACATACACACACACGCACACACATGTACAACATGTCCAAAAAAATTTCTCGTGCTCCTGTTTGAGCCACTACCTGTGTATCAGTGTAGATTAAGCATGTCCATGCACATGTGTGTGTGTGGTCTTTATCATAGTTCCTCTCCAATGTAAATATAATATAATTGCAAAAACGTCATTAGTGAAGAAATCCACCGGGAGAGTGTGTGAGCACTGCGGAGACGCACGACAGCTTGTGTACATCTTCACGAGCACTAAGCTGTACTATGATGCTGACTCGTTATTGTATCACAGCGCTGTTAATTCTCACACCTGATTGGTCAGAAGGTGTTGATTCATTTTGTGTAACAGCAGCTCTGACAGTAGTTCCAGCTGCAAGGCAGAACAAAGGTTTATATGAATAAGCTCATTCTAATACGTTATCATTTGTATTTTAATGACACAGGGACTTGTATGCTGAAAGCACTACATAGTATAAAACTAATTTTAGGCTAAACAGTTTAGAAGTGTGCTGTTATTTAACAAGAAAAAAGTATAATCGCTGATACGGTGAAGCTTTCTATGAGGAGACATTTGTTTCACATTTATTGAAGGAGTCTCCAGTGTCAGCGCTTTGTAACATTTAGGGACCGCACTTGGTTTCTTGCTGATAAATTGTTTTTTTTTTACATTAATTTCGAGAGAGAAAAAAAAAAGAGACTGATGATGGAATGACAGTTCATAGCTGCTATCAAGTAGGAATTAACTTGTTTCGTGGACCGTCCACAATGTGAACAGATTAAAAACAAAAAAAGTATGGCTTTCATTGTTAAATAAATCAAGTATAATACTTGGCAATTGGAATAAGAGGAGTACTACTCTTTGAGACATGCTGTTATTGGAAAATAATCAACTTCTGGGTTGATAACATAAACTCCATTTTGTGTTGCCAGGGTTGCTGTTTTTAACTCCAATTTAGGCTTGTTTTTAAACAAATCAGAAATGCGTGTGCACCACGGTGAACATGTTTCTAATGCAGTGACGCAGAAAAACAAATACTTGGTAAAACACACATTTTTCCTGCACCTGAACCTTTTAAATTAGTTTCGGGTGTTTAGCGATATTTCAAAGATTCAGAATTTTTGCTGAGACCTGGCAACCCTAAACACCAGAGAGCTAACATTAAATAGCCATGTCTGATTTTGTCGCATTCTAATGCACAGCTTTTGTTTCGTTAAACTCCTCTAAGAACCGGAAGGGATCACACAAACAGTGTCATTATTAAGTTTCATCTGTTGTACTTTTATGTATTTTTAAATTCCTATAACAGCACGCCCGGTCATGTTTTACTCCTTAACTTATGAATACTCTCAAATGAACAGGACTCCATAGTCATCATTTCAATTCAAATCTAAAAGACGAAATCATTGTCCAGTTAATTACAGGCTGCACTGCGTATACAGATGATAGCTCGTATTTTATGTTGTTTTGTTTTTTTTCCCCTTCTCAACCACAAAAGTGCATCTGCACATGTTGCTGCTTGAACACCTGCGAACTTGGTTGCTCAAATACTCACACATGATCAGCTTCAGTATGAGCTTCCTTCACCCATGAGCATGTAAACCAATTAGAATTCTTTATGATTTTAATGTTGATTACTTTTAATCTTTTTTAGGAATGCCAGATTCTCTGAATATACACAAATATGCAGGTTGGAATATGCATCTCCTGCCTTTTTAACTAGCTGGGAAATATGGATTTGTTCCATAACAAGCTAAACTTTTTATCATTAATTGGTTAGCAGGCTGTGTGACAAAGTTTTCTGATGCTGTAATCTTGGATGCAAAATATCCCAAGCTGTGGAGATTTGTTTTTGACTTTTCACATGATGTTACTAGCACTGTGTGTGTGTGTGTGTGTGTGTGTGTGTGTGTGTGTGGGTGTGTGTGTGTGTGTGTGTGTGTGTGTGTGTGTGGGTGTGTGGGTTGGGTGTGTGTGTGTGTGGCGGTGGATCAAAGCTTGCTCTGACCTGCTCCAGGTGTGCCCTCACAGCTGTCACTCCCCTACAACATGCCACATTAAGCCGTTCAGGTACGCTTAGGAACACACACACTTACTTTAAAACTGTGCTTCAGTGCTTTCTACCTTTTATTCTCTTTCAAAGCATTCTGACTTGTGAGATGCCATTTTTGTCAACCTGCAGCCGCAACAATCGTTTCTTTTTTTATTTTTTTTTTTCTTTCAGCCAGGTTGCAGGATAACGGATGAATATATGAGGAACGCTCTCTCTCTCTCTCTCTCGGTGTGTGTGTGTGTATGTGTATGTGTGTGAGAGGATCAAAGGAGGTGGCAGGCTTAGCAGGGGGCCTGACACAGCCTCGTGTGGTGTTGTTTTCATTAAACATTTATCACACCTCTAGGATGACAGCAGGCATCTCTGAGCCCCGCACGACGTGTTTTCATGCAAAATTTATCGAAAAAGACGAGATGTTGTAAAGCGATCTTGTTGCCTTTCACCACTGACAAAGGGTAAACGTAAACGGATGGCTGTGTGTGTGTGTGTGTGTGTGTGTGTGTGTGTGTGTGTGTGTGTGTGTGTGGGCATATGTAGGTAATGAAGAGACTTAAACAGGTTAAGTGTCACTCTGTATATGTAATTGGTGTGAGTCTTGGCGTGATTTCCCGCCTTCAGTTGACTACACTTGTATGTTCAAAGGTGTGTTTTAAACTCCGTAGATTACAAAAAACATACATGACATGTAATTTCTTTCCTCACCTTAACAGCAGTGCCAGTCTTGTCAGGTAAGGATGTTTATCCCACTTCTCCACTGACTGTGTGTGCAATTCAGCTAGAGTTCATGGTGCCTAGTTCCATGTTTCTAAACACTGCTTAATAATCTCACAAGTTTTCTGTTACAGACCAGACAAATTATCCCAGTGCTCCATCATGTTCATCAAACAAGCCACACTCTAATTTTTGGTACATTTCTATGCAGATTTGTCTCCTACAGTCATCATCTAGAAACAGAAATGAAGCTTATAAACTTGTAAAGCTACCAATAGTACGTTTTCCTCCGGTCAATTTCCCTGAGTTTCAATCTCAGCTCAGAAAAACATGGATGCCCAGAGCACGCTCGTATTTTTATGGCTAGTCTCTGAATTTGATAAACATATAGTATAGATCTGCTTGAATTATTTCTGTATGCTAAGCAATGAGAAATGACATATAAGATAGGTCAACTGTTTTGTTCATCTTTACTCATTAAATGATCTGTCATAATGGTCTTATCACATTAGTAAAATTCAGGTGAAATCAACAGAATTCCGTTTTAAATCTAAACGTACAAAGCTGTTAAAAATCTTTTCACAACACAAAAGCTGCCTATTAAGTAAAATCAAGTTATCAAGGATGAAGATAATGCAAAGGGAAATATGTTCACTGTTGAGGGTGCGCCGCCATTTAGTTGTGACTTCAGGTGTGTTTAGATGTGCCCGAGTTCCCGACTGGTTTTTCCATCGGACTTCTGGCTTTTCCGAGTTTTGAGTACTGTAGATTGAAGCATTAGACCTGGCTTTTAGGTTTCATTCGTCTTATTTCAGAAGCAAATAGTGGAGTTCAAATTACGGCATTTTTCAACCTTCGTGTGTTCGAGCTATAAAGTGGATAAAAAAACATGGACGCCTCCATTGTCGTCTTTTGTTAGTGACAATCTGTCCAGCTAATGTAGCCCTGAGCAACCTCCTCAAAACAGCGAATTGTATAGTCAGTGTTTAACAAGCGAATATACACCGATCAGCCATAACGTTATGACCACCTGCCTAATATTGTGTTGGTCCCCGTTTTGCTGCCAAAACAGCCCTGACGCGTCGAAGCATGGACTCCACTAGATCCCTGAAGGTGTGCTGTGGTATCTGGTACAAAGACGTTAACAGCAGATCCTGTAAGTCCTGTAAGTTGCGAGGTGGGGCCTCCATGGATCGGACTTGATGGCCAGCACACCCCACAGATGTTCGACTGGATTGAGATCTGGGGAATTTGGAGGCCGAGTCAACACCTTGAACTCTTTGTCATGTTCCTCGAACCATTCCTGAACAATTTTTACAGTGTGGCAGGGCACGTTATCCTGCTGAAAGAGGTCACTTCCATTAGGGAATACCGTTGCCATGAGGCAACATGGGCACCCATGTTGATTTGACGTCGGCTTGGAGTTGAGGAGAGACAGAGTTCCTGACTTTCTGATTTGGAATTCTGAAGAATTTTTTTTGTTGTTGTTTTTCCAAGTCAGAGTTCAGAATTTTTTTTCAAACTATTTAAGAAATGTGGCACTACAGTTTTTGTCAAATGATATTCTTTTTTTTTTAAACCTGTAAGTTATATTCATGAACCAACTGTCTTTTTTCTGATTGAATAAGACTTGTTGAGATGGTCTGGTTTGAAAAGCGCTCAGATTTCCCTTCCAGATAAAGAAGGGAAGTTGTGTCTTGCAGTTTCTTTTGGTCTTTGCAACGTACACAAGTGTATACACGCACTGATTTCAGAGTCCCTTCAGGAATAGGGTGGACGGTTGAAATCCAAAGGACAGGTCCCAGCGCTGCAGAGTGACTGAGTGAAGGAGAGATTCTCTCTGACAGACTGTTGCTCTTCATCTTTCTCATGCCATGTGCTCTGTGGACACACTTCTCTCCTGTTTTCTCCTCTGAGCTTGGACCAGTGTTTAATATGTGATTTATTTTTTTTTTTTTTCCCCCAGCCATCAGCAGGCGTAAGCAAAGGATTGTGGGTAGGCAGATTCAGGAAAGGTGAAAGGTCTGTGCTGCAGTGAGCCTCATTGGAAGCAGACATGGATTTGTCCTGAAGCGGTGGTGCGTGTGCATGTTGGTCTCATCAGTTCAGCTCCTGTCTGCTCATTAGCAGCGCTCCTAAACAGCAAAGTGCAGCAGGAAGGAAGGTGCCTGTGAGAATATGTGTGTGTAAGAGTGTGTGATGGATTTAGGATACTCCTGCCATTTTGCAAAAAACAGGACTTTAAGCTATATATTGGTTAAAAAAGACAGACAGACTTTGCAAAGTGGTTGGAGTGAAATCAATGACGCTTGTATGTTTTTTGTTGTGGCCATTTGAGTAATTTTGCAGTCAAGCACAATTTGAATGTATTATAGGTAGACAAGCGACAGCGCTAAACACATTTAAACAGAAAGTCCTCTGGGTTGTGTGCGTGTGTGGGGTTTTTTTTTTTTTTTTTTGGGTTTCTGCTAGTAACCATGTGCTTCTGTGTGGTTTGGAAATCTCCTCTCATGTGACTTTTGGTAACTCATAACCATAAACTTTACCCTCTAACAAAACATCTCAGAAAGGGCAAAATATACAGATTTACAGCTTAAATTTCAAATACATTAAACTTTGACTTTCTACAGAAATGTTTATTCATGGAATTTAATTTCATTTTATTTCAGTGAAACAGGTTTTTCTTTTTTTTTTTCCTCTCAGTACAGGGGGAAAATGTGTTTTGTGCTATAGATATGTGTATTTTTCTGTGTGTGTTTTGTGTCTTGTGGTACAGATGCAGCAGATAGAGATTAGATTAACAAACGCTGGAGTATTTCTTTAGTATGTTTGTATTCTTGATTGGTCAGAAGGTGTCGATTCATTTTCTGGAGCAGCAGCTCGGACAGTAGTTCCGGCTGCAAGGCAAATCCCAGGTTTATATTAATGTGCTTCCTCTAACATGTTTGTAGTAACAGAAATTTCAGAGGGACCTGAAGGTGGAAACTTCATCATCTGAAGGTATCTAGGCTTAATCATTTAATAAATCTAATAAGATCAAAGGAGCAATGTGTAATTGTTGATATGGAGGTTGATGAAGGTTTAGTCAGTGAGTTTTCCACCACAGGACAGAGGATGTTGGGCTTTCTGGTTTCTCAGGTACATGACATGCTGCGTTTTTGACTTGTTAACTTTAAGAGGAGGAGAAAGAGAGTGAGGTCGTTTGTAACTGCTGTAACAGAGGTGATAACACGAGCTAACTTGTTTCACAGACATTCCACTATAAACAGATAACACCTCATTGATTGTTTTCCTATAACAGAATGCCCCCTTTGTGTTTTATGGCTTACACAAACGTAAAAGTACTCTCTATAGTGTAGTTTGTAAGCTCTGTTCTTCTCCTCTTGGCTTCATATCTGTGGCAGAGGTGTGAAAGGCATCAGATTACTGTGTGAGTCCTTTTGATAAATAGTGTTTGGGTGCCTGACATGGCCATGTCTCTATAAGCCTGGCCCCCTTTCTTTGTGTGTGTGTGTGTGTGTGTGTGGTGTGTGTGTGTGTGTGTGTGTTTTTATGGTTCAAGTCTGGCCAGTGCTAATCGCAGAAGAGACACTCTGAGTGTTTGATAGAGAGCTGTGACAATCCATTTACCGTGGTGTGTAATCTGTTTACCCATTAGGACTAGTTATATCAGCGCACACACACACACACACACACACACACAAACGTATGTCTGAGGCACTATCAGCAGCCCTGGACACTCTGCATCACTGACTTTATTAGTATGTTTAGCATTTTTTGATTATGTGAACAATGCTTATTCTGCAGTCCCGAATACAGTATTATCAGTTTCCGAACCTGACCCCACACACACACACACACACTCTTATAGATACAGCCAGGGTCTGGAGCATGATGACAGAGCTGCGGCAAAGCCAAGTAAAATCTGCCCCAATCCAATTAGATCTGGGCTGGGTTGAACCATACCGCTTAGCTTTGCAGGTACACCCCTCCCCTTCCTCCCGGAAACACATAATCAACATCCACCATACACACAACCCACTTTATGACTGTTTCATTAGTCTACATGTGGAGGTAGAGCTGTGGCCGATGGTAATTTCTCAGGCCTGGCTGCTTTATGGTGGAAGGAGAGAGGGGAAAAGGGAAGAAGAGAGTGATTTGGGGGCGGAAAATGATCTGGAGGAGCCGCTTATGAGATCCTAACATGACAGGCCTCTGTCTGGATTTAAGAGCATTATGGAAATGTGCTTGTCCACAAATACTCACTCACACGGTGTGGCGTTTGTCATTTTATGACTGCTTTTTACTGTTTAAAGATTGACTGAATTCATTAAAAATGGAGGAATTGTTTCATTAGTCCCTCCTTTCAGCAGTGACACTTGTTTTTCTCCTCTACGGCCATTAAAAGCCTCTTGTGGTGATTTGTAGCAATTTGTAGAGAGTAGAAGAGCAACTAAGATTTTGCCTGGCTAATTTATGAACAAAACCAGAAGCTAATGTTTTTCTTTTGGTGTCAGGAGGCAACACATTATCTGGCAGTGTGAGAGGGAAAAATTCCCTGATTTTTTATTTTTTTTTTCATTGATCAGTCATCTGTTTTTCCATAAAGCCTTTAAATGTCTGTTGTCTGTTTTCATTACACTGACTAACTGTTGTGTTCACGCGAGCAAGTTGCTGGTGTTGCTTGTAGTCTGTCTCTTACGGCCGTGATGTAGTGTACACTACTGTTGTCCCTTCTGGGCGTGTTCCGTCATCCAGCAATGAAAAAGTGTAGTAGCTGAAATATAGAGCGTACAGCACACAATTTACTACAGTACGTGATTTACTTCTGTTAAAATGCATTGAAAGTGCTAATGGATTCATATTAGTTTTGTTGCAGACTAGCAGCTCAAGCTAAGAGCACTAGCTACGTACACTCAGCAGGGGCACCAGAGAATTTGTACACTGACTAGTGCGTTAGTTAAATACAAATTCAATTATGCACTAATCAGTGTGTATAATAACCAGTCTAAAGGCCAGGGGTGACCTGTTTCCTCATTATTTCATGATAAATTAAAGCAGTGTTGATGCAAGTGAAGGAGGGCCATCATTAGGCTGAAAAAACAAAACAGACCTATCAGAGAGATTGCAGAAACTTTAGAAGTGGCCAAATCAACAATTTGATACATTCCTAAAAAAAGAAGGAATGCACTGGTGAGCTCAGTGACACCAAAAGGCCTGGAGGACTGCGCAAGACAGCTAAACTGGATGAATGCAGAATTCTTTCCTTATTGAAGAAAAACCCCTTCACAACATCTAGCCAAGTCGGGAACACTCTGGAGGAGGTAGGCGTATCATTGTCAAAGTCTACAATCAAAGATGCCTTCATGAATGTGAATACAGGCGGTTTGCCTCAAGATGCAAACCACGGGTAACATTCAAGAACAGAAAGGCCAGATTAGACTTTGCTTATTAAAAAAAAAAAAAAAAAAAAAAAGCCTGACCAGTTCTGATGCAAGATTAACTTGTACCAGAATGATGGGAAGAGAAGAGTATGGAAAAGGAAAGGAAGGGCTCATGATCCAAAGCATACCACATCATCTGTCAAACATGTGGAGGCAGTGTTATGGCATGGACATGCATGGCTGCCAATGGACCTGGGTCACTGGTGTTTATTGATGTGACTGCTGATAGAAGTAGCAGGATGAATTCTGAAGTGTATAGATCTATACTTCCTGCTCAGATTCAGTCAAATGCAGCAAAAATGATAGGACGGCGCTACACAATACAGATGGACAATGACTCAAAACGTACTGCGAAAGCAACCCAAGAGCTGCTTAAGGCAAAG
Organism: Pangasianodon hypophthalmus; assembly: GCF_027358585.1. NCBI lineage: Eukaryota > Metazoa > Chordata > Actinopteri > Siluriformes > Pangasiidae > Pangasianodon > Pangasianodon hypophthalmus. Next base: position 5,903,212 of record NC_069730.1, on the reverse strand, counting down.
AAATTAAATGTTCTTAAACATCCAATGACCTCAACCCAGTTGAGCATATTTTTCACTTACTTGAAGAAAAAACTGAAGGCAGAAAGAGCCACAAACACGCAGTAACTGAAGGCGGCTGCAGTAAAGGCCTGGCAAAGTATCTCAAGGGAAGAAACTCAGTGTGAGATGTCCATGAGTTCCAGACTTCAGGCAGTCATTGACTACAAAGGATTCGCATCCAAGTATTAAAAATAATCCTAATATTTATGATTGTTAGTTTGTTTAATTACGTTTGAGCCTGTGAAAATGGTAAAAAAAAATACATAAAAAATTCCTAAACGGTTAACGCAATGTTTTTGTTAAGCCGAAAGTCTACACTTCAAACACGTTCCATCGTGGTGGTGTACAGAGGCAAAATTACAAACACTGTCACTGTCCAAATACTTATGGACCTGACCGTATATTGGTTGTTTGATTTACATGTTACATGTCAGGTTTCATATTAGCAGATTAACAGCACAAGCTAACCAACACTCTCCAGAGACAACAACCCTCTGTAGTACTTTCTTCCAAGCTTTATTTTTCTTCATAATGTCTCTATGCATGTTTAATGAGAGGTCATATATATGTATATGTATGTATGACACGCCTCACAACCCCCTGGAGTCTTATTCCTTACTTTTTAGATAATCTTTTGCGGGTGGATGGAGATGAATCTACCTGTGACAGTGTCATGCATTTTTATCAGTAAAAACCAGCAATACGCGACGTTTGGAATTATCTAAAGTGTTAAACAGTGTGATACATTTAAGATATTTGTCCCGATTTGGCAAAATCTTGTGTAGTGAACCCCATTTCCTGTTTAGAACTAATTTGTGAAGGACCACTACTGAAATAAAATCCTTCCTCATGGCCCATTTAATTATGCAGTTTGTCACTCAGTAGTAAGCAAACAAACCTACGGACTGTTTTGTTCATATTTTCATGTCGGTTTTTCATCGCCGTTCGAATTTTCTCCTCATCAGTCTTCATCTGTCTGCCGTTGTCACTCTGAGTTGTGTAAGATGAAAGGGCTGAAGCAGTGCCCGTGTATTCTGTGCATGCTATTATTTTGGGGTTTCTAATCAGCTCTCGCTCTAAAAAAAAAAAAAAAAAAAAAAAAAGCATGCAGCGCTGTGATCCTTTCTGCTTGTGGTTGGACAGTATATACTTTCTGCATACATAGACAGATTGTCGACATCAGATACAACAATAGCGGCTTTGAAATAGTAAAGCTTGAGCAGTGCTACATTCACAACTCGAGGAAGTGTTCATGCCAGGTTTACTATTTTGCTAGAAATAAATCTATGACTTGCACAGCTGTTGCATTTATTTTTTTTTTTAAACTAAATTTAGGAAAATCAACAAATGTTCACGTTTGTGTGGTCTTTTGTAGCACGCCGTCCAGGATAATTACCTTGTTATAGGGATGTAATTAGTGCTGAGCTGATGAAATTAGGAACAACGACTGTGTGGTATCAACACACATGAGTTATAACCCCAGTGAGGCGACGTGCCAGAGGATGCGCCGACATTTGTGTCAAATCAACAGGCAGACCTGCCACGGCTTGTTACAATGCTGAAAAGCCATTAAATATTACACAGAGGTATATTATGTTATTAGAACAGGATTGCAGTTGAATAGAGATGACTGATCGCCTAGCTGTGTACATGAGCATGGAGCACTTTCACAGAGTTTCCTTCAACATGGCTTTTCTGCAAAGAGAAATCGAATGTAAATTTTCGTTAAGTGACGAGAAGATGAAGAGAAGATGTATTGATAAAGAATAGTGCTAAAGCGTAATGGATTTTTGACGCAAACGAAGACAGTGTGTTTCTTCGTGTCCAAAACTGCATACTACAGAACTGCCAATCTTTTAGGCTTACATTTTGAGTAAGAGTGCGCTGCTACCAGTTATCACTCAAAAATACGCAAAAACAAAAAAAGCAGATGAACAAAACGATGTGTGAGTGCAGAATGATTGACAGTTTGAACTCTCTGATATTAATTGACATCCTGCAAAGCCCCGCCCACTTTCCCTCATTACTATCTCATCCCCTCACGATTTTCCTACTTGAAAGATATGCCCTCACTTCCTGTTGTAAAATAGATTAAATATGCCTGGTTATCGTAATATATATGTGTACTACAGTTTCTACCTTATGCTAGTGATTTGTGAAAGGTCTTATCGAAAATGTATTGAGGTTTTATTTTATGCTGAATTTGTGCTTCAGTTCGTTTCATTACAACATACATGACTGTCAGAAAAAGATTACAGTTCTCTGGGCTTTTTTGGGATGAAAAGCTACTCAAGGCTGCGTCCCAACCCACATACTGTTACATATGCAAGTACACTAACTGGCATCATTACTATGTAGAACTACTGTGTAGTGTGTAGTATGAGGTCACAGGCCAAATACTTAGCACTCTGTTGATGGAACTATCTGCTGCCGTTATTGCCGACATTTTAAAATTCTCACATCTGGTTGTTTCCAGTGTGTGTACTTTTATTAGCCAATCTGTGTTCTATGTATTTTGTGTACAATTTAGTTTGTGTTCCTTGACCTAACATTGTGTTCTTTTAGCTAACTAGCTAACGTTAGACCTCTTTAGCTTGCTTTTCGCAAAGAGTGGACTTCTTTCTATGGTTGGTTCATGATGCCTTATGATGTATGACGTCACCAAGTGTCGTAGCTGACAGGAGTGGAACACGGTGGTCGTCTGCTGTTGCAGCACATCTTCCTCAAAGTTCAAGGTGTTTTGCATTTTGAGATGCTTTTCTGCTCACCATGGTTATAAAGAGCGGTTATTCGAGTTACTGTAGCTTTTCTGTCAGCTCAAACCAGTCTGGTTATTCTTCCCTGACCTCTCTCATTAACGAGGCTTTTCTGTCCACAGAATGTTTGCTGGATGATGGACTGCTGGATGTTTTTCCACACCATTTTGTCTAAACTTTAGAGACTGTTGTATGTGAAAATTACAGGACATAAGCAGTTTCTGAAACACTCAACCCAGCCTGTCTGGCACTAACAGCCATGTTGCTAAGTCACAGGGATCACATTTTTTCCTCATTCTGATGTTTGGTGTGAACATTACCTGAAGCGCTTGACCTGTAGCTGATTTTCTGCATTGTGCTGCTGAAAGATGGAAAATCCTTAATGTGCCTGCTAAACACTTTGCTAACCGCACTATTCAAAGTGATTATAACACAAGCCATGGTGTTTCAACATACTGTTTGTAGTTAAATGCTTTTCAGACTTCAGTTTTAATTGCGTAGTTTTACCTCCCTTCTGAGAATATAACAGTAGTGGATGAAGACACTGACTTGTAAAAATGTCTAATGAAGTGTTTTTTCTCAAATGATCATCTTTTGCTTTATTTGTTGGACTGTATTTGTTTGAATTTTCACAGAGTTTGCTTTTCTTGAAACACACAAGTGCACTCTCTCGGAGCAAGCCCCAGGACAAGAAAGCACACAGCACCACACAACGCTCGAGGCCATATTGGATTAATTTTCTCCTTTCTTCCTCCTCGGCTTGAGAGAAAGAGGGACTTTCTGCCACTTAGCATGGCGGTTAGAGGGAGAAAGGAGAGCACCGGCTGGCTTAGATATGAATAAGAATCACAGATTGGACGATCGCTGCACAGAGGGGGCTTTGTGAACACTTATCCCGTCTGTACAGTGGCGGCTGAGAGCCCGGATAATCACCCTAATCTAGTTAAGGTTAAACAGGGCCATGACTACACACACACACACACACACACACACACACACACCACACACACACACACATACACACACACCTCTGTACAGAAGCAACTCAGAATCAAAATGGCAACAAGAAGGCTGTCATATTGATTATTCAAATACCCAACAGTCCAGCTCTCTCTCACTGGCCAGCGATGTGGACAAAATTCAAAGGGCTCAACACACATGAGGAGCGAAACACAGATGATTCAGATCTGGACAAATATATAGAGATAAATTTGGGATTCTTTAGCTTTTTTCCCCATTTGCAACCAGGTTGATATAGCAGCTTTTTACTGGCAACTCTTTTCTGACTCCTCGTTCTCTTGATCTCTTGTTCTTGTTTGTTGATGTTTGGTGGTCATGTCTTCTCATATATGTGTATACTTCTTTCTCTACCTCACCTCTATTCTCCAGTCTTTTATTATTATTTTTTTTTGACTATTTCTTCCCTGGTGGTGCTCTGCCAGGCCTTTACTGCAGCTGTCTTCAGTTCCTGCTGGTTCTTGGGGAGTTTTGCCTTCAGTCTTGCCTTCAGGAAGTGAAAACCATGCTCAATTGGATTCAGGTCAGGTGATTGACTTGGCCAGTGCAGAACATTCCACCTTTTTGCCTTAAGAAAGTCTTGGGCTGCTTTCAAATTATGCTTCAGGTCATTGTCCATCTGGTCTGTGAAGCATTTGGCTGAATCTGAGCAGATAATATAGCTCTATACACTTCAGAATTCATCCTGCTGCTTTAGTCAGCAGTCACATCATCAATAAATAAAAGGAAACCAGTTCCACTGGTAGCCGTACATGTGCTCGCCATAAGATGAGGTGGTACATTTCGGGTCATGAGCAGTTCCTTCCCTTCTTCAAACTCATATCTAATCATTCTGATACAAGTTAATATTTGTCTCATCTGTCCATAGGATGTTGTACCAGAACTGTACAGGTTTTGTAAGTGTTTTTTGGCAAACTCTAATCTGGTGTTCCTAGTTTTGAGGCTTAACAATGGTTTACGTCTTGTGGTAAACAGTCTGTATTTACTCTGGTGACGTCTTCTCTTGATTTTTGTCTTTGTCACAGATATGCCTACTTCCTGGAGAGTGTTCTCGGTCTGGCCAACTGTACTGAAGGAACAGTTCTTTGTCAGTGACAGTGGCCATGACAGGTCTTTAGACTTCATATTGAAAGTTGACAGCAACAGATTCCAAATGCAAATGCCAAAAAAAAAAAACACAGCTTTTATCTGTTTACTTGTACGTGAAATAATAAGGGAATAATACATACCTGGCCATGGAACAGCTGAGCAGCCAATTGTCCAATTACTTTTGGTCCCTTAAAATTGGGGAGGCGACCTATAAAAAGTGCTGTAATTCCTACACCATTCACCTGATTTGGATGTAAATAACCTCAAAATAAAGATGAAATTCATTATTTAATTTCAGTTCCTCTGATCTGATTCGATTTCAGGTTAATTAGATGCTAGTGGCTAGTTTTTGCAGGTAGCTTTTTCCTCTTTTTCCTGAAGGGGAAAAAAAGAGTGATGATGACCTGTTATAAGGCTCAAAGACCTTTATAAAATAAAAGTAAAAAAATAAAATAAATAAAAATATATTAGATTAAGATTAACTCATTTTTTAAAAAAAAATTTATTACGATAAATTCAAATGATTTATGCCTTTGAAAATGAATTTTTTTTAAAATTGTTATAGTTATTTGCACACAAAAAGGTTTTCTTTTCACCGATATAAACTAGGTTTTATGTTTTTTCTGATACAAGATTTCAGTTCTTATAACTCTTTATATTTAGGTCCCTCCTGACAAGTCCCAAATAGCTTCCTATTCACTATATATGCTCACTACTTGGGGCATAGCAATAGCATTGTTGCTCTCTAAATTCCCGTTAGAACACTCTGACTCCAGTAAGGGATTGATGGAAAACCACTTACTGTAATATCACTTTTACATATTTTATTAAGTTTTATATTTAATTATAAAATTAGTGCAAAATTATGTGACAAACTATGCCATAAATGACAAATGTTAAAAGTTTTGTTTGAATTCTAAAGGTAGAAAATCGTATCTAAAACATTTTGAATGTTAAAACCGAATTAGTATTTGAATAGTAAATCCATTCGGCTGTATTGGGGTAGATTATTTTTGCGTTAAGGCATGTAAGCTGTATTTTGATTACAATCTTTTGTGTAGTATGATCCACGTGTGTGCGTTTGATTAGTGTGTGTGCCGTGTGGACGTTTGTGTTTGCTTTTTAATTACGACTGGTTCAGATTTCTCAGGAGCGGAAACGAGGATCGCGATAAAGAGGAGAGGAGACTGTGAAGTGTGCCATTTTTTTTTCTTCTGGGGCCTCCCAGAAGGGCCCCAGGGCCAGGCAGGGACATGGAGAGAAGAATGGACACAGCTGTACACTCTCCCCCCTCTCTCTCTCTCTCTCTCTCTCTCTCTCTCTCTTTTCCCCTGGTTTTTACACAATGGCATTCTCCTTACCCTACACTCTATTATGTAACGGTTTGAGCATGTCGGGAGGTGGAGAGACTACACTGTAAACAAATGCTCATGTTTCAGCTTTCAGGTGTGTGCATGTGTGTGTGTGTGTATACACTCTTTATTCACGCCTCGACCCTGCGGAGAGGTGCACAGCACAATGCAGGGTTAGAGACTGAAACTGATTACCTTGTTAACTACTGGCTCAGAATGGAGCCCGTGTGCCAGGGCCCCGATTTGCAAATGAATCAGTGCTTTCTTTGGCCCTCGCCCTTACCCTCCTCTCTCGCCTCTTTTTTTTAAATTCCGTGCCAAGATCATCTTTTTAAACTCCGCCATGACAGCTGCCACGCTCACCACCATTGTCCCACCACACTCTGGCCCACAACTGTGTCGGCAGCCAAAAGTTCTCTGTGTGCGATTATCCCCTCCCGTAGCACAGCCTTATTCTTTGTGTACAAGTGTTTCAATTTGTGGAGTTTCCTTCTGGAAAAAAATCCCCCACAATATAGAAGATCCACATTGTCTCTTACTCAATAATGGAAAGGGTTTTTTTTTTATTCCTCAAAGTTCTAATCGGGCGAAGATGAAAAGACATGAGGCCATTGAGGAAACCGGAGGGAAATAGATTTTTCACTCGTTTTTTTATTCTCTTGTCCCCCTGTGCAGCCATTTGTCCGCCCCTCCCCCCCCCACACCCCCTTTTAAATAGGAGTCAATTTTCTTTAAATTGTGTCCCCTAAATTAAATTTCTCCCTGCCATGGAGACTAATAGTGTGTCTCTCTCTTGCTCTATCCTCAGAGGCTCCAGTAAAAGTGCAATTTGCAGCTCAGGCTTCCCGGAGAGATGAGCAAATCCCAATTAATCCCTTAAATGACAAGATGTTTCATACACTCCGTGTGATTAAACAAATGATAAGAATTTCGTTAGAACAAGTTCAGTTAAGCGAGCCACATATTCGGCTTGTGTAAACGAACTTGCAGTTTATATAGTTCTTCACTGGTTAATGTGAATGTGTTTGTGTATACACACACGCACACACAATTTAGTATAGTGTGTGTGGGACTTTTCTAATGAACTAAGTAGATTCTATTTCCCAAAATATAAACAAATTAGTCATTTAAACCACCATGACCCTAATCATAATAAAGCGTTTACTGAAGATTAATGAAGGAATGTGTTAAGCACATCGTACAGCAGCAAGTATTTGCTTTAGATCAATCAACATATAGACATATTCACTTGTTAAATCTGTAACTTTGACTATACAGAGTGCTGTTTTGAGCAGAAAAATATACATCACTCATTACAGTTAGCAGGCTTTATTGTTGATAAAAGATGAATATGGAGACATCCATGTTTTTTCCCCACACTGTATTTTGAAAATGACTTAATTCCATGTTCTGTCATTCGAATGCAGCATAAACACCGGTTTCTGTGACTTTTTTTCTTGGGTCTCATGGTTTCCATGCTATCTCAGTCACAATCCACAACTCCGTTATAACTCAAAATGGCCCTTTGACATATTACTGAGCTGTCTGCTATGATTATTTGAGCCGATAGTGTTTAACTGTAGTTGATTTGGATATAGCACTGTTGTAGTTTTGATTCTGATCAATTTTTTTATAACAGCATCCCTGATAGTAGTTCTGAGATGCATATACATTAAAATTGAAAAAGAAAACCACAGTGGGTAGTTAAGATTGATATTTGCATACATTTCAGTTTGAAATGCTATCAATTAATTTGTCTAAAACTATGTACGTTTAATGGGTTCTGTCAGGTACTCTTCACTTTGCTTCAATAGTTTAAGTGTGTCTCAGAAAAATACACCTTTACACCTGTTTATTTTCAGCAGTAAGTTCCTTTGACAGAAAGCACAGGAGTTGTAAAAGCAGTCCTTTCTTGTCTAATCTTGATCCTGTCCTCAAAACCATGGAGGCGTCCCCTAAATCTGCTAACCATCTGAAAACAGAAGGCCAAGTCCAGACTTGGACGCAGAGGGGAGGTGTCTCAGCCATCAATTCCACATCATATCTTTTTCTTCCTTCTCTCTGCCCCTTTTTATTGACTATACTCAAATGTCTTATAGCCTGCAAAGCCTTTTGCTAGGTTTTTATAAACGTTTTTCTTGGTTGGAGTGGGATTATGCTAAAAAAGTCCAGTCTGTTCATTGTAACGGGTTTTAAAAAAAAAAAAAAAAAAAAAAAAGGGGCGTGTGGATCTGACTAAGAACATACTGACCCAGACAGAAGCATTATCAACCTGCTATTGTACTCTAACGGGACAGCAGCAGCCTTACCGTTGCTCTGTTTTTTTAAGATGTGTGAGTAGCTTGACAGAGTAGTCAAAAGAGACAGCACTGCCATCCACCCAGGATTACACTTTCACTTTCAATTCAGCAGCACGCTGAAGCGCACGATACAGAGATGACAGTCTGCTACGTCATCCGTCCTACCCATTTTTTGTCATTCTCCTCACCACCCATGTCGCTTTCCATTTATCCTCATTCTCTTCATCAGTGGAAGGGTGGGAGTTGGGAAAAGAAGGCACAGTCAACCTAGCTATTGCATTACATATTTTACCTTACCCTAATCTGCAATGACGACTTGCCACTTGCTGGTGTAAGTGTAGGATTGTAATCACTGGTTTATGCAGGAATACATTAAGTTGCCTGACCATGAATGCCAGGACTGTAGATATTTTAGAAACGCTTTACATTAAGGTTCCCTTAACTATATAATTTACTGTGTTAACATTAACAAATGATACGCTTCAGTATTTATAAAGCTGAAGTATTTATGTAATGATAAGAAAGTAACGGTAAGTAAGGAAGGAGCTCTGGTCTGCAGGTCTCTAACTAAAGAGAATGATGCAGCAGAGCTTTAGTACACTCTACTCAAACAGATCAGCTTCCACAGCTTCAACTTTCATGATAGTACCACCAACACACACGTCATCTTCTACGTGCCGTACAGTGTAAAAGTCCATATTTATTCATTTTAACAAAACCACATGCAAAGTCAGCTTTACTGTGAATGTTAGACCTGTGCAGAAATCTAAGAATAATATAAAAGAGACTTCAATCAGTATGAAAAATAGTGTTGTGAAATGGTTTGTTATTTTGGTATATACTATATTACTGAGGGAAGCTAGTATTATGAAAGTGAGGTGCCAGAAAAAGTCTGTAGAAATCACATGACTGCATGCATAACTTGTCTAAAGCAACTGAAATATGAATTAAATAAAACAGTTATGGATTGCTGGATCAGTCACTGCGATGTAGCTGAGTGAAACACACTGTGGTGTAGCCATGGTGTGTGTCTGAGTACCCCTTATTTTTTGATGAATAAATGAAACAATTTCCTTAAAAATCAATCAGAGCTGTTAAATTTAGACCCATGTGAGCAATTTAAAAGTGATTGGCTCTTTCCTGTGCTGACAGCTTGATTTTTCCATGGTAGAGTTGATGGTGCATAGAATTTCCCTAACACATAGTGAAAATTGTCATTTGACTTTGACTCGATTACAGTCCTCTGTGCTTTGTGTGTTGTGTCACTGCTCCTTTTGCTCTTTTGTTTGACATAATGATTACTTTAGCTAATTAGTACCATGTCTACACCTAACTCTAAATTTAACCTCTGCAACCAGAAGGAAATGTTTAAGTTTTTTCAAATAAAAAGTGTAAAGACACATTTTTCCCCTCCAGATTTTTCTCCCAAATTCGTTCTGCCAGTTCCCACCCACCAGCCAGCTCTCCCCAACATACAACAGCTACCAACCGGGGAGAGCGAAGGCTGACATGTGCTTCCTGTGAGACTCATGAAGCCTGCCACCTGCATTTTTCATGTTGCTGCTGATGCTATATCACAGGGAAGTGTAAAACACTCTGAGGAAAGAGCTGTCTGCCCTCTTCCACATACATGAGCTCACAGGGGCCAATGATTGGCTAGTATCACTGTGATTGACAAGGGACAGAGAGTATGTCATCCGTCCCACCCAGAGATCATGGCCAATTTTGCTCACTTGGCTCCCGCGAATCTTCGGGATTCAAACTTCAGGAAAACTTCTGTGTTCCGTGTTCAAAACACAGTATTTTTTGTAAGGACTGAGTGATTGTGATTGATTTGGTCCTCATTAAGTGCTAAATAATTGTATATACACACACACTCACACTCTTATAATAATAATGTCCAAGGCTGAGTTACTGTTTGAAAGGCCAGCTTGCTCATTCTCTGAGCAATGAAAGGGTTAATACTCAGGCACACCAAAGCTCTAATGCATTGCTGATGAGCTCTGTGCTAATGGGCCTCTTTCTCTCTCTCCCTCTCTCTCTCTCTCTCTCTCTCTCTCTCTCTCTTTCTCTGGTGGAAATTAAATGACTGCCTTTGCATGTGTACTTCTCCTTCCATCTTAAGATATTCATCTTTGCCATGTCAAGTAGGGGGATCATGAGAGAAGAGCAGAATGATGGAGAGAGAGGAGTAAAACAAACACTATTATTTGAAACTTGACCACATTAATTAATTGCATGCTACCTACAGTGAAAAATGGAGAGAGAGAGAGAGAGAGAGAGAGAGAGAGAGAGAGAGAGAGGAGGGAAGCATTCCAAAGCGCTCATGAAGTAGACCGTCCAGACGGCATGACCAGCAATACGCACACACGCACACACGCAGAGCCGAGGCTTTAGTCCGTCTGTCAGTCTGTGCCTCCTCCACTTGACAGATTAGCCAGACATTTCCAATTTGCCCGTATTGACTAGCGAGCAAAAGCCTGGCATGCATTGAGCTCTGTTAACACTTTGACTTGTTTGTCCTCTTTTACTTAATTAAGTAAGGATAAATAATGACCTCCTTACGGGAACCAGCAGACAAGGAACATTTTTTACCCCTTCACCCTCTTGACTCCTCTTGTTTTCTAGATGGCATTTTAACTATGAAATGTGCTCTCCCTGCATAATTGCTGTTAAATCTGTTAAATCCAACATGAAGTTTTGCATTTTTAAAAGTTTAAGGACATTTTTTAATTGCAGATAAATTGAGCCTTCCATAAAATGTGAAAGTGCATTCAGCGTTAGCCAACATTTTATTTCTGGTATATGTGTGCTGGTGTGGGAAAATCCTTCTGATGTTGATGTGGTTGAATTTTGGAAAACAGACAAAACTGACAGTAATATACTTTAAGAAATCATAAATATACCAAAACAGTGTAGATTTACCAAAACAAACCAACCATAACAGCATGGGATTGTTTTTTATTTAGACTACTTTTTAACCTTTGTCCTCCTGAAGATGTCTAGCTAAGTGAGTGTCAGGCTTAGAACAAAGCTGTTGGATAACTATGTGGCGTAGCAAAACCGACATAAACCTAACCAATTCACTTTGTAATTACATATCGTCTGCAGCGCTCCTGTACCGTCACATCAAAACAGAGAAGAGCACTTATACACTCGCAGCGAAAGAGGGAACTTAAGCACGACGTGAGGTCATAGTGATCCGGATTTATGGCGGCCTCAGTCCAAGGTTACGACTCTCCGTTCATCTGGTGCTGCCCATTAAAGCAATATGCATTTGCTCATGACAACTCTCCCCCCACCCCGATCTCGCTGTACCTCTGGTCTCCTGCTGCTCGCTGGCCTTGTGTTACACCAACATTACTATCTGCTCTGCCTCAACTACAAATTGCCCGAACGGCCCCTGACACTTTTTCAATATCGTTACATTAAACCAAGTGGAGCTTGATTGATAACCTAATATTGGCCTAATGCAAGACATCAATCACGGCAAGTATATTAATTATTTAATATCGCAGTCTAATTCAGAAATCGATGCGGCCACGTCGACGGCGCAGAAGAGAGGAGGGAGAGCGAGGGACAGAGAGAGTAGGTCTAGAAGATCAGTGCTCCCTGCGGACCTGCGGGAAACGCAATGATGGTTGAAAAGGGGAGGGAAAAATGAGAGCAGGAGAAAAATGAAAAGCTGAAGATGTACTCTCTCCGTGTGGCGGTTCGATACAAATCCGTATTCATTTGCCAATAATCTCTTTCTCTTTTTCTGCTTAGCCACGGCCTGATCTGGTTTGAAGGGCCTAATTGAATTAGGGCTGCTTTCGGCACAGAGGTGGGCCTACGGGGTGAAACAGGGAGGGAGGGGCAAGCAAGGCAAGCGTGGAACAGAGAGGAAAGAATAAAAGAGAGGTGTGGACATAAAGTGGCACAAATGAACGAATGGCAAAGGAATGCTAGCAGTAGGTGAAGGAATGACATAAGATGAAAGGATGCACTCAGGCCAAGTACAGGAAGATAATGTGAGTGCAGAAAAGGTCTTACTCTTCACAGTACTCAAGGAGTCTTTTCACCCTCCAACATGTCCGCCTGAATAAGAACGCTGGTTCCTTTGGTAATGGTATTACCAAATATTTAATATAATGTATTTTAATATAATAAAATACAAAATACAAAATAATATAATGTATTTTGAATTTAAAAAAAAGGTCAGCAGTGAGGTAACCGCTGATCACACTGTGACTAACCGTGTGACCAGATTGGTTTAAGCTGATAGGAAGGCTACAGGAACTCAAATAACCACTCTTTACAACTGTGGTGAGCAGAAAAGCATCTCAGAATGCACAGTATGTCAGTTGGATGGTCTGATGGTCTACAACAACAGAAGACCACATCAGGTTCCACTGCTGTCAGCCAAGAACAGGAATCTGAGGCCACATACTCGCCCAAACTGGACAAATGAAGATAGGAATAAGACCAGGCGATGTTTGTTTTTCTTTTTTATATTCTTCTGATCTGTTTGTGGCTGTAGGCTGCATTCCCATCAGACACTCTAACTTGGGCACATTCATACACTGACGTTTTATTTATGACATAATAATGAAGGTTGTAACTTCTATGTAAGGAATAAAACCCAACAGGGCTTTCCATTACCTCTCTCTCTCTCTCTCTCTCTCTCTCTCTCTCTCAGCATAACCAAAACTGCAAACTCCTGTGTCTTGACAAATTTCCCATGGCGGAAAAACTTACAACAGCTGTTTTCCTGCTGCAGGTGTGCTCAGGCTACACTTTCTCTGTTGGTTTGTGTAACTTTCTCTCATTCCACACTTTTTCAATTGTTGCTCAGTGTCAAAGCCAGTGTGAGCAACTGCCAATTCTGATTTTCATAAAGTTCTAAAAACTAGAGGATATTTTGTTTAAATTAGGACATCCTGGTCATTCAGTGGCTGATTCCATAGTTCCTCATCCCCTTTTTCTTTTTCTTGCCCTTTGTTTTATTTCCAAGGCCTCTTCTCTGAATAGAACTGCTCCCCTTTACAAGCACAGTGATTAGGAAGCTATTTAATAGCCAGAGGTCTGTTGTAGGAGAGAGGGAGAGAAGGAGAGATTGATTTGGATTTCCCCTGCATACTCTTGTGGAAGGAGAGAGAGAGAGAGAGAGAGAGATGGAGGGGCAGGGTTTCACTCTGGCTTTTGTGGCCTTGATTACTGAATGTAATTTTAGAGATGGTGTAGATTTTCATTGTGATGCTGCGGGCTACATCAGAAGCTTTATTCTGTCAATAAGCCCCTCTCTCTCATCTCTATTTTCTACACCATGCACATGCACACACTGTTGCCAGTATTGGGACTGTGTGTGTGTGTGTGTGTGTGTGTACACGTGTGTATGTGTGTTTGTGGTTTCTCTTGATCTTTGAGCTTCTTCTGCTGCAATTTTGAAATGTGCCAAAACTGCATCTATTATTTACTGCCAATTTGCTCTTTAAATCCAAATGCTTTCCTCCTCCTCCTCCTCCTCCTCTCCTGCACTGATTATCTTAATTCATGCATGATTAATAATAAGCAGAATCATACGGTTTGGTATAAGCTCACAATGTCATGAAAATAACCTGTTTGGTTTTGCCTGATTAATAAGCACTAGCATGTCCAGGCTATTTGGCAGGTCTTGTGTTCTGAGCGCTACAATACAGTGTAATTATGAATATGTTGTTATGTAATACTCTTATACAGTCTCATAATTATTTCATATTATATTAATACAATTCTGTTCAAGGAGCAGGTAGCACTGGTTAAAATTGAAGTTAGCATCCAGAAGGTTGTGAGTTCAAACTACTATACTTTCTTTCTTTCAGGAAGCTATGTAACTCTCAACAGCTCCTAATTTATCTCCTTTGGAAATAAAACACAATGGGGCACACTGTCATAGGAAAATAATCAACGACGGAGTGGTGTGATGCAGCCCAATGCAAAGCAGACTCACTGTTACCACCTAAAAGTTCATTGTTTTCCAATACCAGCATGTTCCTTATTTTCTACAGCAGTGATTTGCCAGTGATTACAATTTTTTATTTAGTTAAGAATATCATGATTTTTTTATCCATTTACAGTTACATTTAATGTTGTGGAACATCCACAAAACACAATACACATCACTTACGTTAGAACAGTCATTCCCTTACCAGCATCTTGTTTTTGTTTCCCTCTCTCAAAGTTATTCGATGAAAATGCAGCTTGTTGTGAAAGGACATCTACCTTAACCTCAGACTCATGCAGTGAGTTGACACTGGAGACTCCTTCCATAATTGTTTAATCATTTAATGTTTAATTGTTTATGTGGCGCGTCCGCCATACAAGTCCCCGTGTAAGCTCTTACTATAGAAATGATGTTATGAGCGCTTTGATATAAACCTGTGATTTGCCTAACTACTATGCTGTTGTAGAAAATGAACCTTCAGAACCTTCTGACCAATCAGCATCGAGAATTCAGCAGCGATGTGGGATAAATAAAGTTAGCATTGGATACTGAAATTATTTTGTGTATAATGAATATTTTGGCTATGACAAATAATTTCTTAGTCTTTGAGCTGTCATTCATTTTATTACAGAATTTTAGAACTATTAAGAATGTTAAGAATTCATATAAAACTACACATCTACACATCAACAACACAAATTAACATCACCCCAATTTGGAAATATACAGTACATTCAGATATATTTCCATTTCTAAGTATCAACTGAGTGCATTTTTTTTTTTTTTTTTTTAAATCAGTGGTAACATTATCTGGTAGTGGGCTCAGACTTTTCTGGCAGTGATATGTGTGTGTTAGTCCTAGCTTTAATGACATTTACAGCCTTTTGTCATTGTTAGCATGTGTTTAGCTGTGAGCATCAGGAACAGCTGCATTCATATTGAACAGGAATGATTCAGAGACTGTGGAAGGCAGGTTGTTAGAAGTAAACTCATCGACACACCCATCCCAATGAAGTTGTTACAGTCTGTGTTAGAGTAAATATGTAATATATTCCCTCAGCTGAAAAGGATCAAAGAGCCCACGGAGATGGGCAGATAAGACACTAATGCATCCACGCACACAAGAAAACACTAAGCACACACACCGAGCGAGAGAGAGCAGTCATTATTCCAGCGCACGCAAGACCTGAGCGATTGTTTGTTCCTCTCTTGCACTCGTTACTTTGGCAGAGGAAGAAAGGAGCTCCCTTTTTTTTTAAAAAAAAAAAAACCCTGCTGTCATGAAAAGGCGAGTGAGTGAAAATGAATAAATAGCCCCTTAATAAATAGCAATTATGGGCGATCCCGTCGGGGCGGGGAGCGCCAGGGAAAGCGATTAGTGACACGGCTTTATTTACAGTGGAGGAAATTTGTTCTTGTGTTGCAGGGACGCGGGGAACATCAAAGCCGGATTAGAACATCTGGTAAGTTCTCAATTCCCCCCATTCATGTCTGTGGCATCTTTGATATCTGCATCCGAAATGAACACGCAGCAATGGGCTCTGAATACCCTGTGCTGACACATAGCAAGAAAACACACACACACACACACACACACACACAAACACTCACACACTCTGATTTTTCTCTCTCTATCACTCTATCAATTGTCTGTCTTTATTGCTGTCTCTCTATCGTGTTCTCTCTGTCTGTCTTTCTTACTTTGTTTTTATCACTGTCTCTCTATTGCTCTTTCTGTCTTTCTTACTCTGTCTTTATTGCTGTCTTTCTTTAATTTTCTCTCTCTCTCTCTATTTGTCTATTTGTCTTTCTCTCCCTGTGTCTGTCTCTGCATCTGTATTTCCCTCTCTGTCTTTCTCTGTTGGTCTGGTTCTCTCTCCTTGTCTGCCTCTCTCTGTTGGTCTTTATCCCTGTCTCTGTCTCTCTCTGTCCATCTCCCTCTCAGTCTGTCTTTCACTCCCTCTCTTGTGCTGTGCCTGTCTGTCTCTCACTGTCTGTTCCTATCTGTCTACTTCTATTGCTCTCTGTCTTTCTCCCTATCTGTTTCTCTCACCCCTCTCTCCCTCCCTCACCTCTCTTTCTCGTGCTCTTGCTGTCTTTCTCTCTCTTGTGCATACTGTTTCTCTCTCTCTCTCTCTCTCTCTCCCTCTCCCTCTCCCTCTCCCTCTCCCTCCCTCTCTCTCTCTCTCTCTCTCTCTCTCTCCCAAAGAGCCATGCTGAACTTTCATATCACTCGGGTATTTACTCTTTCATTTACCCGGCCCTTCGCTGCGTTTCTCTGGGATTTTTTTTTCCACTCATCTTTTTTGTGATGCATCTCTTTTTGATGTTGGGATGAAATGTTTGGGGAGACAGCAGAGGTCAAAAACACACAAATATCCACACAACAATCCACACTAATATCCACACTCAGCTAATATGTGCATATCATACAGTTACCCACTAGTGAGTTTGAGTAAATGTGATTTCTGATCAGGGTTGCCTTTCTTTTGGACCCATATTCTTTCTTCTACTTTTGTAGAAGAACATTCTCTCCTGAGGCAGGGCACGCCATCGGCTCTCCAAAAAAGACCCACGGGAAGATTTAAAAATGTATCATTCGTCGTTTCCTGACTTTCCTGCTCTTCTTCTAATATGGGGTCAGAGGAGCATGCACCGGAGTTAAAGGGGCGCCTTTTTTCTTTTCCCGCAGCAGAAGCGAGTTTCCAGCTACTGTTTTTTCCAGGGGATGAATAATGAAGAGAGGTCACAGCGGGTCCTGGCTCTCTGGATGTACAGTAACCTCACCAAGCTTTTAGTCGCATATTAACCAGGGGCCAGAGCCTTGAAGGGCCGCGCTACGCAAATGACCCCTAATGCCACCCGTTTAACACTTCCCTAATACTCCATCACACACTCAATATATTTTATCTATTCCTATTCCAAAGCTCACTCACCTTCACACACAGTCGTGCAAGTGTGAATCTGTCTGTGTTTCACATTATGATGTTGTATTTTGTAATAGGGGAGAGACATAAATGTGGAAAAGAAGAAGAATTGAAGAGTCAGAGAGGTGAAGTGGAGCTGCAAGAGTGAGCGAGTGGAAACGAGAGGAGGGAGGAAGATGAAAGTAGCGTGAGGGATAGAGCGAGAGGGAGTGCATAGTTATGAGAGGATGCATTGATTTACAACTCTATAAAAGGCGAAGTGAATTATTGAAAAGAAGATTACATGCATAAACAGCACGAATCAATATGTGTAACTGCACTTTGGAAGTTTGTCCCTGCACTCGACTGCGCTAATGCACGCACTCAAAACTTTGTGTTGGTTAGGTACAATGTCCATACTTACGATGTCCGTACATACACACCTGAGCATGGGAACATGGAGGAAAAGTGTTAAGTGTAGGGTATATCAGGGGTGCTCAAACTTTTTTGTAAAATGGAACTGTCTAGTAATTACAAGTAATGTCTGATATCTACTCTGAATGTTCCAAATGAATGTACAGCTGTTCAACTATGAGATATTAATAGCAGAACATTATGCTACGTGAGGAATAAAGTAGGGGGTGTGCTGTTGTAGGAAAATGATCAGTGACAGGGTGATGGCACAAAGCCCTCTGTCCTGAAGAGTTTCCTGTTGGAAAGGAAGTTAGTTACAGCTTTATCTCTGACTTACTGTTACAAAAGCACTGACACTGGATACTCCTTCCAAAAATGCTAAATAAACATTTTCTCATAGAAAACTTCACCATATCAACCATTACACACAATTTTTTTTCTGTTTACGTGGCACATCGATGATACAAGTCTCTGCGTAGTTCATGTGTAGAATTTTATAGATTCCATCGTATGAGAACAAGCATGGTAATATAAACCTGTCTTTTAACTACTATCAGAGCTGTGCTGTCCAATTGAACGTGGTATGAAGTGCAGTAATGACCTTAATAGATGAAATTCTTTATGACCAAAAGTATGTGGACACCTGACCATCACGCCCATATGTGGTTCATCCCCAGTCTGTTGCCACAAACTTGGAAGCACAAGGTTGTCTAGAATGACTTTGTATGCTTTGTCTTTGTAACATTACAATTTCCCTTCACTGGAACTAAGAGACCCAAATCTGTTCCAGCATGACAGCGCCCCTGTGCACAAACAGAGCTCCATGAAGACATGGTTTGCCAAAGTTGATGTGGAAGATCTTGAGTGTCCTGCACAGAGCCCTGACCTCAACCCCACTGAACACTTATGGGATAAACACCGGTCTGCTGACTGCACCCCAGACCTCCCCACCCAACATCAGTGCCTGACCTCACTAACTCTCTTGTTTCTGAATGGACACAAATGCCCACAGACACACTCCAAAATCTAGTGGAAAGCCTTCCCAGAAGACAAGAGAAGAGAAGAGCAGAGAAGAGGTTATAACAGCAAAGGGGGAACAAATCTGGAATGGGATGTTCAGCAAGCACATATAGATATGATGGTCAGGTGTCCACATACTTTTGGCCATATAATGTATTTCTTTAAGTGATTAGCTCCAAGCTGTACAATTTTGGGAATTTTTACTTGACCTACTATATGCTCTAATATCCCGTATGCAAAGTACATACCAGTAATTATTTGTACAACCTACTTACTTAAATACATATTTTACTGTACTGTATCCTAGTGTCAAGATATAATGAGTCACACACCTCGGTGTACCCCTGATAGTGCACACTTTTTCAACCTCTGAGTTATAAGATCTGAGTACAACTGGGTCTGCCCAGTGACCTCACGCAAAAATACACACACACACACACACACACACACACACACACACACACACACACACTGTCTGTTCAGTGAGTGACCAAACTTATTGACCATTCAGTCATTGCTTTTATGAGGACACTGAACCTCTGTCTAGAACATAGCCGAAGTGTTTTGTCTAGAGTGGCTAGTGTGTGTTTATTGTTGTTATTGTGGCGGATGGGTGTTGAAAGAATATAGCTCGGGTCTCTCAGTAGGCACAATGTGTGCGTGTGTGTGTGTCTGAAGTTACATGCAGAGCGGATTAGAGCGCAGTGTGATTATCAGACGAGATGGGGCGGTATACACACACACTGAATGTGTGTTTATATGTTTGCTCAGGCATTACTGTAAATTTCGGAGGAAATTTGAATATGCGGATGCTGACCGCGTGAATTTATCGCCGCCGCCGCTAGATTACGTTCCAGTTCACAGGAGCCCGGGGTGCCGAAGTATCTTATTACGATTCTAGATGAAGAATAGTAAATAAAAACCTGTCTCCCGCTGAGGTGTTTGTAGCCCTCAATCGCCCAATCCTCTTTAAATGCTTTTCCCCAACACACACACACGCACACACCCTTTAAATATAAGCCATAAACAGTGTGAATTTACAAGTCCTTCAGGACTACCAGTGATAGAAGAGGACAGCAAACTTGACAAAGTCAGAATCAAGACAACTTTCTTCATTTCTTGCTTTCAAAAAAAAGCCTCATTTCCTCCTTTTCTATTTCTTCACATTAGCTTACTTAGTTTAATCCACAAAATAAAAGATTGATTTTTCTTTCTAACAGTCCATGTGAGGAAATCTGTATCTTTGGCCACATTAACATTAGCCTTGATAGCATTCGGTGCAGCCTAATCTATTTAGCCTTAGCGCGAGTGCCACAGCTAGTAATTAGCTTTGTGCAGCAGACTGAGGCGGGTTGTTTTATTTGTGTGTTTTTTTTTTTTTTTTTTTTTTTTGCTTATTTTTTGATTATTTTGGTTCTTTTGAAAAGAAGACGATGTTAATTACTCCCTCTATGGCTCTCTGTCTATCTGTCTACTTTTTCCCTTCTCTCTTTCTGTCAGGGAGAGAATCCCGAATCCCCCAGTGGCTAGCGTAGTGTGTGCTTTGCTAACGCTAATCAGGCCAGATGCGCAGCTGCTTAAAAAGGGAGCACTACAAAAGCAGCTCATCAGCAGAGACATAAAGCATCAGATTCATGCAGATTAGCGCCTCCACGCTAATTGATCTTTTTGCATTCATTTGCTGATTTGTTGCAATTAATGCGGCGTAGCTTTAGCAGTAGTAGCCAGTTTTGGGAGCAGTTTCTCCATCATCTCACATTTTCACTGGTCATAGACTTTATTTGTTTTTATTTGCATGCCTGTGCAAGCCTATACATGAATTGATCTGGCTGATGCACTTATACAAAATGACTTACTCTGTTTCCTATGAAATTAATATTACACAGTTTGATATTTGCAATTGTGAATTTTTACTGAGAATACTTCAGGGAGGTTGTTTACAAGCATTGCTTGTTTACACACTGCTGCATATACCTGTATTGTTGTGGTCTGTTTATAGGAAAGTCACAATTGTGTGATATTCACAAGTAATTGCGAGATAGAATGTCAGTAATTGTGAAATATCATGTCTCCGTTATATGATTATTAACTCACAGTTGCGAGATATAAAGTAATTAAGTCTAGTTGCAAGATATAAAGTCGCAATTGTGTATTATTAACTCGCAATTGCAAGATAAAAAGTCATGATTGGGTGATTATTAACTCGTATTTGTGAGATAAGTTGCAGTTTTGTGATAGTAAAGAGCAGTTGTGAGATGTCAAGTTGTAATTGTCTGCTTATTAAGTTGGAGTTGTGAGATATAAAGAAATCAAGACTAGTTGCAGGATATAAAGTCACAATTGTGTGTTATTAACTTGCAGTTGTGAGATATTAAGATATTAAGTCTTGTTGCAAGATATCAAGTCGTGTGATGTTAACAAGTGATTCCGAGATAAGTCGCAATTGTGAAACTCACAGTTGCGAGATAAAAAGTCCAGTTGTGTGATATTTACTTGCAGTTGTTTCATACGCAATATGAAGTCGTGATTGTGTGATATTAACTCACGGTTAAAAAGGTGGCAAATTAAAAGAACAGTGTATGTTGTACCGCCTGAGGTGTTTTGCTGGCGCAGAGTGTGTCCACTTAGAGATCAAGTGTCAGTGCAAACCAGTACTGCTGACTGATCACCTTTATCCTGTGCTGCAACGTTTTATCCTGATGGGAGTGGTCTGTTTTGGGATGACTCTACCCCCTTACACACACACACACACACACACACACACACACGGCTCACTGAATGGTTTGATGAGGATGAAAATGATGTAAATGATATGCTATGGCCTTCGTAATCATCACATCCCAACCCAGATTTAACCCTGAGAGTCCAAAAATGGAAACGAGCAGTTTAGTCGTTATCTAGCCATCGTGCGATCGTTTCCTCTTTGCCAGGCCGTGTCTGTCGCCAGTAATTCGATTGTGGCACATAAAGAGCTGACAACACCTCTGTGAGCGTCGGGAAACATGAAAGGAGAGGAGACGTAATCTACAAACACATTTCCATGCGTATTACACTAATGATTTCATCAGGTTAAGGCTGTGTGTGCGTGTGTGTGCGTGTGTGTGCGTGTGTGTGTGTAAGAGTTCTTGCTCCCTCCTATCTCATCTTCAGAGCTCTATGTTTCAAGCCCCCGCTCGACTAAATGATAGAGTGATGACTCTGACCTCTGCCCAGGTGCATGACCTGCTATAATTACATGTCTCACTGACACATGAAATGACTCTGTCTGTCTATTTCTCCGTGTCTATTCGTCTATCTCTCTGTCTGTCTGTCTCACTATATAGTATATATGAATATCTGTCTCTTTCCCTCTCTATCTCACTTTTCTCTCTCCTCTGTGTCTCTCGTTTTTAATTCTTTCACTGTTTGTCTCTGTTTCTCTGTCTGTCTGTCTGTGTGTCTCTCTCTCTCTCTCTCTCTCTCACTGTATCTGTCTGTCTCTGTGTCTCTCGCTCTATCTCACTTCTTCTCATACTTTGTCTCTGATTCTCTCTCTCTCTCCCACATGTCTCACTTTCTGTCTCTGTCTCTCTCTCTGTCACACTTTTCACTGTCTCACTTTCTGTGTGTGTCTCTCTCTCTCTGTCTGTCTTACCTTCCTCTGTCTCACTGTTTGTCTCTATATCTCTCTGTCTTTCTGTCTTTTCTTTTTGGTTTCTGTTTCTCTGTCTCTCTCTCCTCTCCTCTCCTCTCCACTCTTCTCTCTTGGTCTCTTTGTGTCTATCTATCTCTCTGTCTCTCTATCTCACTACATATCTGCCTGTCTCTATTTCTAACTCCCTGTTTATCTTCCTCTCTCTGTCTATCCCTCTGTCTGCCTCTTTTCTTTCTTCTCTCTCTCTCTCTCTCTCTCCCTCTCTCCTCTTTTTCCTCCTCCTCTCCTCTCCATCCCTCTTTCTTCATTCTCATATACTAGTTTTCATCTTCTCACTCTCTTTACATTCATCCCACTTTGCACAGCCACAGTGTGCAACATAAAAAATATACAAGAAAAAAGAAATATTGCATTAATTTTCAAATGATGATATTACATTTAGTGCGAGACCCTCATACATCACGCTGTGAGAACTAGTCCCTTACTGTATGCGCTTAATCTTAATGGTATCGCTGGATGTCAAGGGCATGGAGGAAATTAAATCGGAAAGTGTGGATAGACCAAAGAAGATATTATCTCTTGATGATTGCAGTTTTGATAGGTATTGCAGTGGATTTCATTTTCAGCGCATGCTGGAGAGATGAGCTAGATGCCCCGTTTGCTCATTTTTCTTCGTCATGATTTATGTGAGTTGAGCATAAACTTTTTTTTTTTTGGTTAAATTTCTAATGTTCTCTTTTTTAACAGGCATTTTTTAATCTACACACACACATACAGTATATATATATATTCCATCTTTCTACTCAAGGATCAAAACGCAACAAAAATTAATCATGCTTCAGCCTCAGTTGTCTGTGGATGTCTGTTTTCTCCTGTATGATTGGTGCATGCGTATTGGCACATACACACTGAATGTTTAATGTGTACACATACACACACACACACACACCCACCCACCCCAGAAGATTTAAGGGAAAAAGTAAGACGTCGCCAAGAGAGTAAAAAAAACGCCGGCGAGACGGAGGGTGTCATTACTCAGGCTTGTTTACATTCTAAATACATAATGAAATCTTGTTGGCAATAATGAAGGAAATAAAAGTTTGGGAAATTGTAATAGTGCTGAAGTTTGAGAGATGAGCCGCGGCCTGCGAAATAACATTTCGGAGCAGGGAAGCGCATTATTATGCAGTGGCTGTGCCTGCTGGAGACACCAAGATGAACAGCCCTGGCTTGCCAAAATGCTGTTAGTGCCTTCCTGAAGTATGGCACATTGTAAAAAGGCCTCCGATTCCATATTGAGATTATATATAAAAGTATATCCATACACAGCATTATATGTTATAGATGCCCGACCCCCCGATAGGCAGGATTTTTTTAAAAAAAATAAATATATAAATAAACATATTGCACTGGAGCCCATCCCTGCCCTGATCTTATAGACCTGGATATTAAAAACAGAATATTGCATTTTCCAGTGGGTCTGGATAGCCTGACCCCCTCCCTCCCCCCACCCCCTAAACCTTGTTTTTTCTTTTAGAGAGAGAGAATAACAATGGAAAAAAAAGAGATCTAAATGACAAATAAAAAGTCAAATGAGATGAGGGGTAAGAGAGAAGGGGTTGCAGTGTGAGGCGGTTTGGGCATCAGATCTGTCATGATGTGGAATACAGAAGCGTCCTTGTGCATTCACTTATTTGTTTTAATTGTTATTATTAATTATTATTTTTATATATAATTATAATGTTAGAATTATAAAATTCTTCTTACGGCTACCTTTTAATTTAAATGACGGTATATTCGCAGTTTTCACCCCGCTCGCTGAAGATAAGTGATAGTAAAACTGGTCCAGTCAATCTGAATTTGAACCAGTTTCTGCATCTCAATAGTAAAAAAAAATGAGGAATGACATAGCTGCACTCAGACATTCCTCGTATTTCCTAACAAACAAGTCACTTTGAAGAAGCGTGCCACCATACTGGGAGACGCCCCCCAACCGTTTTTAGCGATAGTTTCCTGTTTAGTAACAAGTTGCACACTAGGCTTGTGAGATAGTGTCCAAAAGTCTTGGAGCACTCGTGAAAATGCTTCTATTTTGCATTCTTTTCTAATTTATACAACAATTTTCATTACGAATTATATTATTGACAGCAACCTGAGGGAAAAGTACAATCTTTGAAATATCTACTTGAATTTCAGAGTTTTTAGATTAGTATTTTTTATGTCCCCTTTTTGTTTTAGTGACAGTGTGCACTCGAGCTGACACAGACTCCACAAGTTGGTGCAAAACCTTATAATCTATTTCAGATCAAATCCATCTGAGTGTCGTCTGAACACATGCTTCAGTAGAAGAGATTAGGCATGAGGAAAATCCGACCTTTTGTACAAAGCAGTTAAAAGGGGTCTAGAAATAAGGCAGAATCTTGACTATTAATTAAATATTCAAAAAATAATATCAGGACTGTAAATAAACATCCAGATAACAAGTTATTAGCTGTAACTAATGTTTTAAATAAAATTGTATAAACTGCACATGCATGTGCTCTGTGTTGAACAGCAGCGTCAGAGGGGAAAAAAATTTGGATGCTGTGCTCCAAAGTCAGACCAGACAGCAGGTTATTAATGTTCGTATAGGATACAAAATATGCGAAAGGGAGACACATATTACAAGATACAACACACTTTATTTTTGTCCACCTTAAAGCTGCATGCGCTAT
The DNA here is from genome assembly GCF_027358585.1 of Pangasianodon hypophthalmus. NCBI lineage: Eukaryota > Metazoa > Chordata > Actinopteri > Siluriformes > Pangasiidae > Pangasianodon > Pangasianodon hypophthalmus. The sequence goes on along the minus strand of NC_069730.1, from coordinate 5,878,006 downwards.
TCCCGATACTATCATCAATCGTCCCAAGCCTGTTACACACTGCTATATTTATTTATTTCCTTTTGCTTTATTTTCTGGCCATGCACCAGAAGATGGAAGGAAGTCATGTAGGTCATATTCAAATCTGAGATTGTGATTGGTGCATATTATCCATCAATCTTGCTGAGAATTACTGTGATCTTTGGCATCAAGGTGAAGCCTCATGAACCAGGCCTCGCTCTTTTTTTTGCATGAGGTCAGCCAGAAATACAGTAAGACAATTAGAGCAGAGAAATCCCTCTCATCACCATGACGATCAGAGAGAGAGAGAGAGAGAGAGATGATGATGATGTTCCTGGTTAGTAAGTCTTAAAAAAAAGAGACAGTTTTATAAGTTTGCCATAGGTAGCGTGAGGGATAAATCATCAACAATGGGATATTTGAAAACAGAGAGATGAGAAGAGGCTTGATTTGCTGTAATTGGGCTAATTGGTTTGGCCCTTTGCAGAAGCTAGGATGCCAGTGAGCAAACGTGTGTGTGTGTGTGTGGGAGTGAGATAGCGGACACTCTCAACACCTTTCCAAATCTGGGATTTCATCCGCAGGGTCTCCAGCACATGGCTAGAAGGACCTGCTTTATTCTTTAATCAGAACATGGATCCGAGTCAAAGCTCATTTTCTGTTCACTTTAAACTTTAATCAGTAACACTAATCTGATGTTTCTAGAATGTACTAATTACATCTTTTTTTTCAGAAAATAAATGGTATAATCATTTTTAATGATGGTTATCTTGATGCTAGTTATAACTTTTATTACAATGTGCTCTTTTTAAGAAATAATGGAAATTTAAACTAATTTAAATTACTTAGTGTAAAGTAATTCAGACTAATTATTGATAAAAATCTACTTAATAAATTTAAATGAGTGTCACATGATCATATTCCCCAATGTGTGGTGTATCCTTATATATCATAGTTAGATGAAACTTAAAAAATATATATCTTTCTTTGGTGAATGTTGCTGGATGTGGCGGTTTCGCAAACAAATATATTCTCAAACAGAAAAAAATGAACACTTATTAAGAAATCCAGTTTTTATGACTATGCAAAAAGGAAACGCCCCCAAACCTATACTTAGCCAATCACGTGCCTTGACGATCCAGTGGAATAACAGAAGACATTTGCATATTGGGACCTGATATGCTTTTAGGTTTAATGATGCAATATCACTTCGTTAAACTGTCACCTGTTTAGCTAAGATATCTAATCAGATTTTCAAATCTGTTTTCCTTAAAGTAATGCAGTGGTAGTTTTTTTGCAATTTGACCAGTCGACACACTCAAATTAGTTCTTCCCCTAATATGTTATCATTAAAAACATTTTATAAACTTTAAATGCTCAGCTTGAAATCGGAACCTAAAAAACATACGTACAATGAAAAGTTAAATGATCTCAGATGACCAACCTGATCTTCTGACCTCAACGAATCTTCCTCAAGATTATAGGGCAGGATTCAGACTCGGCAACTAACTCGTATTCAGTGTTGGCTTAAGCACCTGCTTAACGTCCATTTCCCATATGCATCATTCAGATTATGCACATTACCTGCATTTAGTTCATGCCTTTGTTGTTGCCAGATATTTCAGTAGCTTCTAGACCCCTGCCTTTAACCCTGCAAAAAAAAAATGGGCAGAAAATTTGAGCTGAAGATGAAAAATTGCATATTTTTTTTCTTTATTGTCAAATGTAATATGATGTAACATAAAAGCAAGAGACACTTTAAAAGGGAGAAATAAAAAACTAATATGATGACATATGAATCAGAAAAAAGGCAAGCAACAAGTCTAGTATATTGGCAATATGTAGTTAAATAAATAGTCCTAGTAATATAATAATCAAATTAATCACTGCTAATTTGGTTTCTTTTAATAATATGGTTTCCACCCTTATTATTCAAATGTGGATAAAATAGCACTTGATCCAGCACACCCTATTATTTTGCATTTTATCTTTAATAATAGCCTTACATTATACATCCAAACTCCATATACAGAGATCGCTGTTATTTCTCATAAAAAAGAAAGTTCCAGCTAGCATATAGTACTTATTAGTGAGTCTGTTTAATAGCTTGAGCATGAACTCGACTGAAGTAGAGCTGCAGTCCAGTGTATTTTGGTGTACATGCAGTAATCGAGGTATTGGAATCATTTCCAGTCATTTATATGTCATTGCATTTTTATTGATTTTCACCTGGTATGTTGATGAATGGAAGATTTGTAACAGTGAAATTGACTGCCAAGGATGTATACTTTTTAAGTTACTCCCTGTTGTATTTTGACATTTATTTTTAGTGACATTAAGAAAACATTTGAAAGAAAATATTTATTTATTTTATATTTATTTTTAAAGGAAATTATGCAGACGGCCATGAAAGATCTTAACTGCAAATTCTGTGATTCAGCAGGGACAATATTGTAATAAAGTTTAAATATAGTATATGCATTTACTATTTTTAAATACTTCTAAACAATATAAATTTGATGTTAAAAAAAAGAAAAATCTCACATATTCTGTGCCATGTAAATAACACGTTTCTACTATTAACTCACTTTTACTATTAAAAAAACAAAAACAAATTTATTTTCTTGCTTTTCATATAGGATTATTGATGATTGAAACTGATGTTCTTAAAAAGTGTGTGTGTGTGTGTGGGAGAGAGGGAGAGAGAGAGAGAAAGAGAGAGATGATGTGTTTCTTAATCATAAATACTTATGGTAGGTTAGGCCTCTAAATGTTTTTGTACAGTATGTCTGCGAAACACACTCGCACACACAACTGACATGAAACAACAAAAACTAAGTGATAGCACAGAAAGAAAGAAAGATTTCCTTTTCCACTATGCTCTGTTTTTAGCATCTTCGCTTTGTCCCGCTGATAAATACGTAGCTGTGTGCATGAATGTAAAGATTGCTCAATCCTTCTCTCCTCATTTACTTCATCTTCTCCTTCATTGTTTTTGTACTTGATTGGCATTTGTGTAATTGGGGGACAGATTCTTTTTTAATGTGACGGGAATGTGAAACCCGTCTCTCATATGGATGTGTTTATATGAGAGAGAGACGGAGAAAGAGAGAGAGAGAGAGAAACCCCGAGAGACCACAATTAAAAGGGTTTTAGTGTTTGCTAATGAATTACAGGCAGCCATTAGTCTTGTGCAGTCATGAAGTAGCAAATTAAATAAAGACCTTCACAGTGACCACTGCTTTTGCTTGTATAAACAGTACAGTAGCTTTGAACGTTATACATGAATGTTTATGTCTTTATACGTGCAAATTATTTCAGTCTCGGGTGGTTTATAATAGATTTAATGTTACATTTAAATTTGTCTAGCTGTGTTATTATTTTCTTTTAACCTGCTGAGGTGTTCAGTGACTTGTGTTTCTCACATTGTGTGTGTTATACTATTTATTACAGCATAGCACTGTTTAATTATTGATTCTGATTGGTCAGAAGGTGATGTTTTCTGTGAAGATGTAGCATTTATGGACTCCAGAGTCACTTTAAACAGTAAAATTTTCCAACAAATGAAATTCTTCAGGACAGAGAACTTTGCAATATGTGTTTTTTTCATGACAAGCTGCTTTTTTGTGTTATTAACTTCAGAAGAGAGAACAATCGAGTCGCTGGTGAGGGAATGACTGTTTGTTGCTGTTATAACATGAGAGAAATTTTTCATGGACGTTCTTCGTCATTAGTGTTTACAGAGATTGCGAGTTTGAATCCCAAGGATGCCACAGTCATCTGTGGCCGGGAGCCAAGAGAGCAAAATTGGCCACCCTCTCTGGTTAGGAGGGATTGTATAGTCTCTCCTCTGTCAATCACAGCTACAGTAGCCAGTCATGGGTGTCTGTGAGCTCATGTATGTGGAAGGGGGCGGATCACAGTTTTCTCCGAGGGTGTTACGCCGCCCCGTGATGCAGCATGAGCAGCATTCTGAAAAGATGAGGTTGACTGACTCCACGTGTCTCGAGAGTGGAAACACGTGACAGTTGGGAGCTGTTGTATGATAGGCGAGACTTGGCTGGTGGGTGGGAATTTGTCAAGACTTAAAAAAAAAAATAGTACCGTGTGTCGATTTTAATAAATAGAAATTGTAAATGTTGGCAAATCGCTGTGGTGTAAGAAGAATAAAACACTTCAAATCAACTGATTTGTAACGAGATGCATCACACTACCCCGTCGTTGATTGCTTTCTTATAACCGCACTTCCCATTAGGCTTTATTTTTTACTTACTTCTGTTGTACATAGCTATTATTTCACCTTATTCACCTTAGGTTGTATCATTTAAAATTCATAGTTTGACTAACACTTGTTTAATTGTGTCTATTTTTTGTTTCATATTTCAAATGAATAACCGTAAACATTCTATAAATGTAGCGCATATCATCAAGGCCTTGTTTTTGCAGGACATGCAGGACATACAAGTCTCTTTCTCTGATTAATGCGTGATCAGAAGCCGTCTCAAACACGCCAGCAAGGCCCTCTTTCATAATACGCCATATTTATGGAACTATTATTCCTCTACTCATTTGTCATATTATGAAGCAAAAGGCGAGCGGTTGTTCTGTATTAATGTTCTTTTCTTCCTTTTCTTTCATTCATTCCTGCTTTTTTTTTTTTTCTTCTTTTCAGAGAGTCGTAGGGGGGAGAGAGGGAGGGAGGGACGGAGATCTCTTTTGTAAATACGAACTGTCTTATATGGCCCGACAGAGGCCTGGGGGGCACGGTAAACAAATGCAAACGTAATTACGGAGGAAATTTCATAATAAACTGTAACTAAGATGATTGCCATGCCTGCTGTTATCCATCCACTTAAGCCCTGATTTTTTTTTTCCCTCCCCGACTTGTTATTGCACCAAGACAGAGTGTTTCTGTAATCACAGTTGCATGAATAGAAAAAAAGGGGCTGAAAACAGAGAATAAGGGGAAGATTGATATAGTGTGGGCTGTCTTAACTTGAGCTCCGCTCCCCACTATACCCCGTTAACCCCCCCCTCCCCAACCCCCCACGCCCGCTGTTGTGATTGATAAATTCATCTCAAACGCTCCCAATCTATTTGATACCCTTCCTGGGATACAACACTTAAAAAAAGGAAGGAGGTGCTCAAGGAAAATCTTGGAGAGGCACTTTTTTTTTTTTTTTATAAAGCGGGCAAGATTTGAAAGAAGAGCTAGATGTGTTTGTCATCTAAGACAGTGCAGAGTGACAGTTTTACATTAAAGCGGGTCATTATATTTCCCTGCCGCCACCCGAGCTGACATTTTTACAAAGTGACAACTTTTACAGTTTGATAAATCAAATTTATGCTGAATAATGTGCGTCACAGCTGTCAGCGAGGCCCAGCGAGCGCCAACAAGATGCGCAGGCTCCACATTCAAATTTCATCCTATTAGCATTTAATTTCTCTGTAATCCCACACACCCAGCACACACATCTCTATACACACGCGCACACACACACACACACACTACTAAATGCAATCTATACCCCCTTTATAACTTCTTTATCATACAATCCGTCTTTCTTGACAATTAAGAGCGGCAAATCTAATCGCAGGGATATTGGAATTACACCCTGCTTTTTTGACTGGTGTCAAAAACACGAGTTCTGACTTCCAAGGCAGCTGTCAAATCTTCCACACACACACACACACACACACACACACACGCGCACACACACCAGAACTATAGCACCATCTTTTGAAATGATTATAATCTTTCTCATACTTAGAATTTAATGGCTTTCACGCTGCATCATTATTCTCATAATTTCCTGTAAAGTTAGCTGGCGTTTGTTACACCGTGTTTCACTCTCTTAAAGAAACACTCCAAATATACACATATTTTTTGTGCGTATAAATTCTTATTTTTAATTTAGTCATGACTGATTTTTTTTTTAAATTTTTTTTTTGTGCTTTCAGACAGCAGCTGAACAGGCCAAGGCTCGACTCCAGCTAGTGCTCCAGGCTGCAGGTCAGTGACTGCTCACAACTTCATAAAGTATCCAATATCTTTTCCATACCATAAAAACAGCTTAAAAACGGCTCTCTCTTACTAAAACCAGGCTTCGAATTGACTAACATTTCCCCAGTCTGATAATGGCTAGTGCTTCAGTGATGCTGGTCCTCAGTTTCTTATGTTTTCATGCTTAATTTCTCCAATAATGATTCAGTGACCTTGTGTTTTATTTTCACTACTATATAAAAAATCTGGTAGTCATATTTCACCACTCTTTGCAATTTTAGAAGCTACACATTGATTTTATAGAGAATGCTCCATTAAGCAAGGTCGGCGTCCACACCAAACCGTTCTGCTGGTTGTGTTTTCACTAAAGTTAGCTAAAAGAAATATAGAGTTATCATCCCAACTTCTGCCTACAAACACCGTAATGCAAAAAAAGAGCAAAGTAACAAACCAGATCCTACTGCCATTGGTACATACTTTAAAAATTAAGGGTAAGTCTGGGAATCTGGATTGTCAGGAAAGTGGCTACTCAAGTGAAAGTGGTTGAAAGTGAGTTCTTTTTATTTTACTGAGCAAACTGTTCATATCTTATTTAGTTGACTAAACCTACCAAAAGTATAGTTTTAAGAACCAAAATAAAAATTATATATATATATATATATATATATATATATACACACAAGATACAACTAGAAGTTTCTTTTGGAAATAGCTGTAATAAAGTATTTTTGTCACTTTTTCACTTGAATTAATTAATTGAAAAAATTTATTATTATTATTATTAGTAGTAGTATTAGTATTATTTATTTATTTATGTTTACTAATTTCACTGTTTCTGAATTTTAACATGACTTAAGTTCTAGTTTGGTGCAACAAAAATATATTTTATTATATTTTGAGAACTGGAATAAAATATAATAAAGCTACTAAATATAACGACACAAGAAATTTCACAACTAGAAAACACATAACTAGAAATGTCTTCTAGAAATAACTGCATTTTTGTAGTATTTTTCCCACTTATTTCACTTGAATTAATGAATTCATTTCTGTGTTTCTTTTACAAGAATAAATAATAATTTTTTGATCCAAAATAAAATACAATAAAATAAAAACACAAGTGAGAAATTGCACATCCAGAACTAGAAACTAGAAAACACACAGCTGGAAAGTTCTACTGGCAGTAGAAGTAGTATTTTTATCACTTTCTTCACCTGTTTTTTTTTTTTTTTTTTTTTTTTTTAAACTCAATATTCGACATTCCCATGACTGAAGATCTAGTTTGGTGCAGAAAGTGGCAACTGACAGGCCACTAAAACTGCAAAAATGATATAATTTTGGGAACTGAAATAAACTATAATAAAGTAAAACACCCCAAAGGTACAACTAGAAATTTCTTTTGGAAATAGCTGTATTTTATGGTATTTTTATCACTTTTTTCCACTTGAATTAATGAATAAATGTTTTTTTTTTGTTGTTGTTTTTGCTCTCTTTTTTTTCCCCCTTAAATATTCACTTGACCTAAGCTGTAGTTTGGTGCAGAAAGTGGCAGTTGGCAAAAAAAAAAAAAAAAAAAAAAAAAGGAAACCACAATAAAATATAATACAAAAAAAAAAAATCACTGGTGATACAACTAGAAATTCTTTTTGGAAATAATCATATTTTTGTAGTATTATTGTAAATTTTTTTAACTCAACATTCACATGACTTCTAGTTTAGTGCAGAAAGTACCAGCTGGCAGAGAGAGAGTGAAATGTAGGATCATTTGGATTTGAATTTGAGGTCCTGCACCCAAAAATATCCAACTTTTTAACCCTGATTCACAGCAGCCCCACACAAGATTATCAAGAGACGTAAAATAACACACACACAAAAAAAAAAGAAATCTGAAACCAAAATATATTTTAAATAAATCTGTCTAACAATGTCAAAAACACACACTGAATTTCAAATGTATAAATATTTTTAAATATTTTTAATATTTTTAAAAAAAAATTATAAATACAATAACACTGCTGTGTGTTTGATCCTGGAGTCATCTGCAGAATCAGTTCTCATCATTTAATTTGTCCTCCTTCAGGATCCATGTGTAATGAGTTCATTTTTATTCCATAGATTGTGAATCACGTCTATATGACTAACTGCCTGAGTGTGAGACGCTCTTAATGGTGCAGGCAGAAACATATGGCATTAGCAGATAATGTGTAGGTGTGTTACTGTAAAGAGCTCACTCGGATTTTTAAAAGCATTTGAATACTGTTTACTTACATGTTTCTACTTCTGCAGATGCTACACTATGCGTTTATATCACAGAAGGTGAAATCCTTTCTGAAACAAAGTCAGTGTTAGTAGAATTAACTTTATTTCAGATTTATTCTCAGTTTTACTTTTTGATCAGCCACTATCCATGTAATACGATTATATGATACCATTTTCCTCTGACCTGTCATAGGCGTTTCCACACACAGAACTGTCGCTCACTAAATGGTTTTTGTTTTTCACACCGTTCGGTGTAAACTCTAGAGACTGTTGAGTGTGACAATCCCAGGAGATGAGCAGTTGCTGATGTGTTTGCGGTTTGATGCGTTGTGCGTTATGAGATGCTTTTCAGTCTGGTCATTCTTCTCTGCTCTCTCTCATCAGCAAGGCGTTTCAGCCTGCAATCCCTCCACTCTCAGAATGGTTTTGTTTTGCGCTGTTGCCACGTGATTGGCTGATTAGATAACTGCATGAATGTGCAGGTGTTCCTAATAATGTGGACGGCGAGTGTATATGAAGTAGAGCCCCATTTAAGATTCAACTACACGAAAAGGGTGACTCTAAGGTCACTCTTAGTGTTTTACATATAATATACATTTTTGGATTTTTTATTTATTTATTTTTTTTTTTATTCTAAAAAACCGAAACTTGGTTTATGAAAACCTGATTTGAGAAAAGAATTAATATAAATAATTAAATAATTAATAATAAAATAATTAAATAAAAAGTGGAACATGGGATCCTAAAAATCTTACAGTGGGAATTTATTTACTTTCTTACTTACTTAACCTACATAACTTACTTAATTATTTTATTTTGTTTTGTTTTATTTTGCTTTATGTATATACTTATATTCTTTCATTTAGTTATTTTTACTTACTTACTGACTTGCCTACTTACTTATATTAATTATATTTAATCATTTATTTATTTACGTACATACTTACTGACGTATCTACTTGTTTGTTTGTTTGTTTGTCTATATAAATATATAAATATATAAACAAATCAACTTATAACTGAGCTGAGTATACGAGGGTTAAGAACTTTGCTTGGCGGTTTTGGGATTCAAACTCACAATTTCAGTAGTAGGACCATTCCCCTGCTCTCACACCAAACCACACACCCAGTAAAACTAGAGAAGGCAAAAGTCAAGTCCATTTGTCACACAGACACACACACACACACACACACACACACACACACACTGCAATTCATATATAGGCATATGCCGAACACTCATAGGTTTGGGGCTGGTGGTCCTATAGTTTTTTTTTTTTTTTTTTTTTTTTTTTTTTTTTTTTTTTTTTAAACATGTCTGCAGTGTGTATATCTGGTCCTGTGCTTTCAGCCATGAACAGAGACAGCAAGTCATATTTCATCTTGCAACGGAGAGGAAAAGTCATCTTTCATTATTTGAGTTGTATATATTCTGCCTTGTACCATTTGAGCACTTTGATTACGAACCAGATGTGACGGCTTGTTATTGCATTTTAAAGTGCAATCCGTGTGTGTGTGTGAGTGTGTGTGTGTGTGTGTGTGCCCGCGCACTGAAGCCCAGCTGACGTTTTGTACAGGAAACATATTAAAGGTACCCCAAGTCATACATCATCTGTGAGCCACCCACCCGTGAGCATATCCCAAACACACACACATATACTTGCACCTTTATGTACGGTGGGAGGGTTAATGATTTCGGCAAAATAGTAAGGCAGAATTAACTTCCTTTTTTAAAAATGCTGATCTATGGTAAAAGAAATTTTTGAAGCAGTTCTGTTAGCAGTGAACAATTTCAGCCACTTTTGCAGTCAGCCTTTCTCACCCTGATTTTATAGAAATGACATGTGCAGTACATAGATTATAGGATGCATACTATGTAGTGAACATATATGTGGTAGCTTGGGAAAACCCTACACCTGGTGGAATTTTGACATTTTCTATGATAAATAGTTCTGAAAACTATTGACATTTCCCCAAAACTGAAATGTCTTTCTATTTGGCATACATCTCAATCCCAGATAAAGTTCTCACATTCTAAGTTTATCCCAAAAAAGGGGCCTCATGGACATTTCGACAGCAGTATCTGATTACAAACTGAACTGATTAGGCCATCTCATAGCTATCCAACAACTTGACCCATTCATTTAGCTAGCAATTAGCTATCAAGGTTTTAGACATCTTCTAACTGCAAAAATTGTTTTGCTAAAATAGGTTTATGGTTTTGTAAAATTGAAGTATCAAAATTTGTTATAGGTAGAAAACCCTAGGGAGACTAAACAATTCAAAATTTTGCTAAATACCAGTGACGAGAATTCTCAAGTCTTGTGAGTAAATAAACAAAATTGACACACACTCGCCTGTCCACATGGTGTAAATGAAGAGCTGATTCATCAGACCAGGCCAACTTCTTCCATTGCTCCATGGTCCAGTTCTGATGCTCTCATGCCCATTGTAGGTGCTTTCAGCAGTGGACAGGAGTCAGCATGGGCACTCTGACTGGTCTGCGGCTACGCAGCCCCTTACGCAGCAAGCTCCGATGCACTGTGTGTTCTGACACCTTTCTATCATAGCCAGCATTAACTTTCTCAGCAATTTGCACTTCACTAGCTCTTCTGTGGGATCGGACCAGACAGGCTAGCCTTCACTACCCAGGTTTGCGCTCCCATGACCCTGTTCACCGGCTGTCCTTTCTTGGACCACTTTTGGTAGATACTAACCGGTGCGTACCAGGAACACCCCACAAGACCTGCCGTTTTGGAGATGCTCTGATCCAGTCGTCTAGCCCTCACAATTTGGCCCTTGTCAAAGTCACTCATTTCCTTATGCTTGCCCATTTTTCCTGCTTCCAGCACATCAACTTCCAGAACTGACTGTTCACTTGCTGCCTAATATATCCCACTGCTTGATTTTTTTTTTCAATTCATCTGAATACTAAACATTTTAAGTTATTTAAATATGAATGTGTCTTTGTTTGTTTGATTTAAGGTATAAAAATTTCCTTTGAACCTAGATTCTTAAACTGACAGATTTTAACAAAAAATAATATTATTCTTGCTTACACTGATGGCAGAATGAACTAAAAGACCAGAACAGCCATGTGACCCAACAAGCTCAAATCACAATGAATCACATTAAATCACAATGTTTAAATATTAAGATCACATTTTTAGGTTTATTAGGCAGATGTAGAACAGTACAGAGTGCTATTGGATTTCTTTCTAATTTCTCTAAGTTCTTTGCTAATTTCACAACCGTGATAAAATAACAAATCAAGCTAGCACCAGACATCACAGGTTAGTTTTATTTCAGCACTGATGAAGCTGACACGGAGTTTCTCTTGGAAGGGGTAAAAAAAAGATCAATTTAAGTGAAATTTGATCGTATCCCTAACCTGTGATTAGTAGTCATCACACTAACCATGTTGTCCTGCGCTCTGTAGTGTGTGTCAGTTTTATTAAAAGGGCCCTGCGCTTTGTTACCCAATGGACACGCCGTGCTCGGCCCTCACATTGTCATTATTTCAGCTCTCCAGCTCCCCTGATGCTACTAACGTCCTCATAACGAGAATGGCCCATCATAAAAATGAAAAAGTCTGGGGTTTGAGTGGCAAAAAAGCCGGCCTCAGATGGCCAGATGTACGAGTATTAAAAGCAACGCTGTCTCTGGATATCCTCTCTCTCAGAACAGCCTATAAGCAGCGTTTTTATGGTCCAAAGAGGGAGGTCAGTCTGCAGACGCCCAGACAGATTTGAGTAATGCACTTTCTCTCACACACACACACACACACACACACACACACACACACACTTCTCTTTAAGCGTCTTGACTTTTTCTATGATATAAAGATTCCATCTCACGCGGGTTGCTTTTCTTATCATTCTGTCATTCTCGTGCTCTTCTGTACATAAATCGGTTTCAAGTTGAATTCCTTCCTGAGCTGCACTGCAGTTCAACCTTCTAATTGATCTTGGTATATTTCTCTAAAAATGTGACTTTCTTGTAATTCTGTGCATATTTATGCCTTACATTCTGTGTGACTCACTTTCACAGACTTTATACACTGTATATACTTAGGATGAATGAACGGAAAATTCGGAATTTTGGAAAATTGTGAAAAAAAAAAAAAAAAAAAGGAAAAGTGCCACAGCTTGACTATTCGATATTCAAGGTGTTGCACAGTATCTAGGTCACTATTTAAATGTAAGCAGATTTGTGATATTGACCATCTTAACTCTTTAGTACAAAAGGACAGATTTTCCATGAGTCTTATCCATCCTATTGAAGCACATGTTCACACTGATGGATTTGATCTAACATGGATCATCAGCTTTCATACAAACCTGTGGAGTCAGTGCCAGCTCGAGTGCACAGTCATTAAAGCAAAAAGGGGGACATCCCAAATACTAAGAAACTCTGAAATTCAGCTAAATATTTTTTTAAGATTCTGCTTTTCACTCAAGTTGTTGTTGATAATATCATTCGTAATGAAAACCTGTGTTAAATTGAATAAGAATGCCAAACTGAGGCATTTTTACTAGTACTCTCGTACTTTTGGTCCCCACTGTATATGTAAAGTGTGTGTGTGTGTGTGTGTGTGTGTATACACACGTCTGTCTTTGGATAAAGGAGCTGTCCCGAAGCACCTGACTGATTTTCAGAACCAAAGGCTGGTAATTGCAACGCCATTGTAATAAGCACTTTCTGTCTTTACTTGTTAGCTATATTTACTCCTTGTGTGTGTGTGTGTGTGTGTGTGTGTGTGTGTGTGTTTGCATTTCAGTAGTTTTATGCTTCCATTTGTCTTGCATTTGTCAGGCACCACTTTGTATTAACTTCCCAGTCTGTAGATAAACAATCTAGTAAGCTAGGGGGAGTGCCTCACTAACTCGTACAGACACCACACCCTTTCTCTCATTCTCTCTCTCTCTCTCTCTCTCTCTCTCTCTCTGTGTGATAGAGCAGATGTTGGATGGTTTTGGAATGGTAATGTTCTCCTGACGGAGAGCCGTGCCATGCTTTAAGCCCTGCTGCTCGTCTGTGCGCCCGCCAGCCGCCTCGCTCCTCTCCTCTTTTCTTCTCTATTCCCTCGCTCGCTCGCTCCTTTTTGCCCAAGTCTCCTGAGATCCCTAAATCCTCTCCCAGCCGCAAGGGTGCGAGTGAATGTGTGTGTGTTGATGGACTCTGGGAGTGTGTGTGCAGCAGATCATCCCCTCGTAAGTGGCTCAGGGCCTATTGTGGAGGGGCCCCAGCAGATCTGTAATGAGCTCTCCCGCTCGGTCTCTCTTTCTCTCTCTCTCTCTCTCTCTCACTCACACACTCACACAAACACACACACTCGCACACACAAGCAAGCCCCTTCCTTCACTCAGTGGTGTCCCTCTGTGAAAGGTGAAAGCATTGTGTGGATATGTTTATGGGTCAGATCCTATTTGGTCGTGTGTGTGTGTGTGTGTCTGTGTCTCACTAACACACAGCCTTAACACTCATATAAGTCACACTGAGGTAGAAAATACACAGCCTTTTTAGCAGACTTGTCAGTAATAACACACTTCAATTAATTAGTGTCTTTTTTTTTTTTAATTGAAATACAAAATAAGATTTTTTTCAAAGATTCTTTCAGGAAAAAAAATCTGCAGCTGTCAAATATTCAAAATAAGTAAGAGAAAATTCGCATAGCAGTAACATATTTATAATTTGTTTGTACATTTGTATAATTTGTTAATTGTTTAAAATGCAAGTTATTATTTGCCTGAATTTGCATATCCTCACTTATCCTTAATATTAATATAATAATCCTTAATATTGTCTAGTTGTACAGTTTAAAAAAAATCTATTAATTGTTCCCTTGTTTCTTTGTACATTAACTTTCTTTGCCAGTGTTTTCTTGCTCTACAAAATATATGTAAATAAATGTAAATAAGTGTAAATTAGGTGTGGGCGATATGATTATAATTGCATTATATCAATATCACAATAAATTACACAGCTTTTTTTTAGGACTTGATGTTAAAATCTATTTCTTATGTACAGCTGCTTTAGTTTTTCTAATTTCCCTGGTCAAATCATTTTGATGATAATTTTTATTTCTTTATTTATTTGTAATTTTAGTTAACCTTTTAAATCGGAGTCAGATATTTACATAATAAGATGAATACATCTGCGCCTATTTGCGCCACTGGTTCTATGCTGTCAGTTAAAACATTATACTACATATCCCGTATCGTCTCCCTGCATTATTATATGTTTGCTGCATCGCTCTTCACAATTTAATCAGTTTCTAATGTAGTTATACCCAGGTTCAAATATTCAGTTGTAGTTGTAATTTTGTTAAAATTTGGGTATCTGTATTATTATTATTTTTTTTAAATATTACATAATTCTTTTTTCGTGCTTTTTAAAGAGCCATTTTCTTCAGCTGAAATTAACTTGTTATTTGAGTCTCAGATCTCATTTAGTCTAGCCAAAAAAAAAAAAAAAAAAAAAAGAGAGAGAGAGAGTGTGGGGGTGTGTCTGTGAAACACTCCCAGAGCTCCCACAGGTCAAAGTGCATCAAAACTCTGTAACAAAAGAACAGACCTTCAGTAAATGGAGCATTACGTGTGTATACTTTACTCTAAAAATCACACAGATACACACAAAGTCCGTAAAGATCACATGCTCATGCTGAATTAAATATCAGTGTACTTATACAAAGTGTGTTTGGCATGTTAATGCTTATTTCGTCGTTGATGGTGTAGGTCTTGCAGGCTTTGCATATAGTGTGTGTGTGTGTGTGTGTGTGTGTGTTGGTGACTAATTCTCACACACTAAACGGGAGCATTAAGGCTCCCGGGCGCAGCAGGACGCCGTACTCCAGCAACAGCCTGCAACATCTGTGAGTTAAGACCACATACATGGAAGCCGTCACCTTTTCCCTCCTCACATACACAGACGCACACGCGCACACACACACACAGACATGTTAACTAAAACTATTAGGCAAGCACAGATTGCTCTGCATTCATCCGAAGCAGACGGAGATGCATTGACACACATTCTCTGCTTTTAGCCTGTTCTATTCCTTCAAAGTAATTTATTTTTGCTACCATAGTGATTACCTCCTATTTCCTTCTTGCTTGGATAATCTCTTTTAGACTGCCTTTCAGTTTCAAATCAAATACTACTGGTTATTCACTAACACACAGCACCCCACACACTTCGTCACATTTCATCAGAATGAATAAATGTATAAAACATGCATGTGTATAATCAGTGTCACAGCAGCATAAATCACAATCCTGTAGCATTCTAATCTGTATAATGCCGATACATATACATGTACCATGAATACAATACACCCACTTGCTTGTTCTGACACTTTTATCCTATTTCCCTACCCAAATGATTCACTCTACAGGTTCATTATTCTCACTCTTTCCATATGTTCTTGTGTAAGATGCCTTTTCTTAAGATATAATACTTTTAGGGTAAAGCTTTACTTTCAGTTTTTCTTAACTAACAACATTTACAGCATCACTTAACATTAAGAATCCATGAACTTAAGCATTACTACAACGTAAGTAATGTTAACTTTGGTAATAAATGTTATTTTATAAATAATAAACCACATATGACATGACTTTTATGATACAACTGGAGAGTTCAGTTGATTATCAGTGTGCTGTAATTGAAATGATGCTAGCATACTACAGCAATTTTTTTTTTTTTTGTGTGTGTGTGTTTTCAGATGAAAGAGTAACAATGCCGAATGGAAAATGTTAATTATACACAAGGACTTTTCCACTACAGGCCTATTAAATGCCCTATTAAAAAGGGCTGAATTGTTAATAATATATATATATTTTAATTGAGCATCTCTTAAGCAATGAATGATGGGTAACACTAAACAAATATAAAAGCAAAACAAATTCTTTCAATTAAGCTAAAATCATTCCAGCACTTCATTTTTAGTTGTAGTCTTGGTTTCAGCCAAGAATTTTCATTTTGGCATAAGGCTAGTTATGTATTTTGTTAATCTTAAAAAATAAACCTCAGTTAATACAATCTTAAGTAACTTTGTGCTTGGTAACTATTAGTAAAGGGTTAAAAAGGAAATTTGCTAACTAAAATATGGTAAATAATATTAAATAAGTGACCCTTAATGCAAAGAGTTATCAGTATTTATTTCATGTATGTATTTCTGTTCAAGGGCGTTAATTGTGCTATTAATATGCTAGTATTGCCACAGAACAACTTTTTGCCCCTTTAGCAAAATCATCTGCTCACTGCTACCTTTTATTTTAGGACACAGAATTCAGCAAACAAGTTTAGTCTTGTTTTGTAGTTTAATACCGGCTTTGGATCAGGTGACCGAGCTCTCCTTTGCAAGGGGTCTATTTCTTAGTTACACACCAGACACAAACACTACTGTTATACAAATACAGCAAGCGCAACCTATAGTCCACAAAGGTGGAAATTCTGGTAGCTGCCTTAAAGATGGGCTAATCACGGAGTGGCGCTCTGTAATCTGCAGCCAGCACCCATTGATCCCGGGAGATTTATGTGCTATTACCTCACTGTTCCAGTCAACTGTTCCATCAAGGGTAATTATACCCTTCAAAAGAGAGCTCTCTGGACCCAAAATACCTGAATAAGCTCTTATCACTCACCTCAGTCACTTAGCTGTATTAGGCAAACACACTGGCAGCATGACTGATGCCCCGGAGTCCCATTCCGGTACGGAGCATTTCACAGACGATTCATGTCCAATTGACTGAGGCAGATGTTTTATGAGGCTGAAAGTCTAGAGATCACTCTGGCGGCGCGTTCAGACGGGGTGTGTGTTTGTGTATGTACGTTTTAGAGGTTTCCCAGATGTCTCGTACAGAGGTCTGTATTTCGAAGGATGTAAGTTGTGTCATCTGTGTATGAAAAGGTATAGGACAGGTTTTGCAGCGTGGAATTGGCAGCAGAGAAAGTGTACCTGTCACTCAGGTGCTGGCCCCAAGGGCATGCTTTTTGTGCAGTTATTTAGAGCACAGGTTCTCAACCCTGCTCCTGGAGTACCCTCTGTCCTGCACGTTTTCTTTTTTCTTTTAATTCCTGTTCTAACAGATCCTCTTTAACTCAGAAAGGCAGAGCAGGGGGTAGTTCAAGACCAGAGTTAGGAACCTGTCATTTAAAGTCAACTGATGGATTGCAAACCTTGATGGGGTCCAAATCCAAAGAGAACAAGGAGTTCACTTATCTGGGGTCACTGGTCAAGAAACAGAAAGTGGTATGCACAGCAGTATCGGTCAAGCTACAAGTGGTCCATGTAGAAGACACAAATATATCAAGACCAAGATGTGCTCTTCCAAACACCAGTACTGCTCTATGGATCAGTGATGAGGACTCTGCTCAAATCAGAAACAAACAAGATTGAGGTCTTCCGACTACAATATTTGTGACAAATCCTAGCAGAGTTCCCTACATGGCCACCTTCAAAATGAGATCTGCGATCTGAATGAATAAGATCTGAACAGCAACCCACAAATGAGGAGCTAATCCAGAGACTAACATTACGATGATTTGGCTACTTGTGCAGGACGAATGCCAAACAGATTTCAATGGAAACAGTGGGAAGTGTAGCGCCAAAAATGATGTTGAACAAGCAAGCTGAAAATGATCTGAGGGATTGAATAAGCTAGGAATGTTATCTTTTTTTTTTTTTTTTTTTTTTTTTTTTAAACCACGCATGGAGAAGTATTGTCCGAAATCTAAATCACCCACAGCAATGCACTGGCTCCAAGGTCACCCTCAAGATGCTAGTTAGGGCCGTATAAAAGGACCGTAGTGAATATAGTCTCCCGGAAAGCTCATTTGTTGTACGTTTTGAGAAAGTTTACTTTGTTTATACATTGGAGAATGAAAATGTGCTTGTCTAGTATCTTTTTCTCTTGGTGTAGTGCATTCTTCCACAAAAAATTCAAACCAATCCTAGTTTTTTTGGTATATTGTATTTGGTATATTAACTGCTCCCACTGTGCAGTATAATTAAAGTTTTCAGCAAGGTGAAAACATGTTGAGGAATTCAGCAAATTACTGTTATGCGTGTATGTGGATATTGTTACACTGAATTTTCTTTTCCAACCAAAACCTCTTAGTTTATTACATCCATCTGTTTTAAATCTGTAAGTTGAAGACAGGTTTGGATGTACGTTATAACTTGAGTAGGGGAAAAAAAAAAGGTGTGTGAAATTGAGTGCAGCAAGGGAATTGGCTGTGATGGCTGAGAAGTTAAAATAAGTGTGCAAATTTGGCTCTTTCTATATTGGCGGATTCCAAGCAGCATCTGGTGGGCTCTCGAGTGTGTTCTGATCCAAACCGAATAATTTCTCCTGCTTTCCTCCTGCACCTCACCGTTCCCTTTTCATTTTCTTTCTTACTTGTTGCTGGTGGTATTTAGAACCACATGGTGATTTCTCAATATGTACAAATTACCATAAGAAAACAACAATAGAATATTTTTCATTCGCTACCTCCCATAATTGTCACAACATATGGTATAAATAATTTCGATGCAAATGTATGCACTAATTATTTGCAGATGAGCCTCAAACAGGCGAGCCATTGAAGTGGAATAAAAGCAAATTTGCAATCACCTTAAATTTTGCTAAGCATTTACTGGTAAGTAAACTTTGCTTAATTTAGTTACTTTGGCTCGCTGTCTGGCGCTGTCGGAGAGTGGGAATGTTGAGAGTTTCTTCTTTCTTCCACTGGCACATTTATATGAGGTCCATTTAAACCCCATTTTATCTAATTAGGAGCAAGACAGTCATATATCATCTTTGGTTATTGAGGGATAGTTTACCCAGATTATGAAATTATAAAACCTAGGTTTGAATGACAGTTTTAATGCTTTTTAGTTCATTTTGTTACAATTATAATGCAACATCCCTGCACTTTGGATTGTTTTTGACAGATTTAACCAGCTTCCCGACTGATTTCAATAATCATGCATACATCGATGCCTTCATGTAAGTGGAAAAAAATACTCATTTAAGAAAAGGAGTTTAGGACTGCATTCATACATCTAATTGTAGAATAACAAGACCCTATGTTTTGTGTGTGTATATATATATATATATATATATATATATATAAGTAACTATTTATTCATTTATCTGTTTATTTATTTATTTTGGTTACATTTATGTGCAACTAGCGAAAGGTGTCAGTCTGTCGATGTTGACCTATTGACATGCCACCGCTGATTTCATACCCCATTAGTTAGTTTTGAGCCTTATTAGCCATGCTATCTGTCCACCCCCTCCACCTATTAACAGATTTTGTTTTTCATTAAATGGCCAAAGACATGGTGTGTACAGTCCCATGCTGTTGCGACACGTAGACTTGCCACTAGGGCTTTTTGATGGCTAGTCTCACATGATCAAAACCAACTAGTCCTGCCTTCTTCGTCTGCCTTCATATTGACGTTGACAGCCTTAACTAGCTCTCCCACTGATTTCAATACTAAATACGACCAAGAGTTAGCCGATAATTGGAAGCAGGCTTGAAAAACCAAAATTCTTTGCTTTTTCGTGTTGGCTGTCATTTATCCAAAGTTTTTAAAAGGCCTCCTTTCATACGCCACCGTTTCTTAGTCAGGTGGGGAAGGGAGCAAGGGGGGAGTTAGAGGTCTAATTTGAAGTAATAAAATTCTCTTTGTTTTAGTTTGCCCCAGCCCATTCATCATCACTTTATTTAATACAAGGAAATAATTGTGCCATCCTGCCGCCGCTAATGGCTGCGTACGCTCGCGTTTGCTTTGTTGATCGAAATGAATGAAATTAGGATAAACAGCCTTGCTCGTCGCCTGCAATCAAGGCCTGATTAATGGCGCTGGTGTTTCAGCGCCGCTCCCTAGCTCCAGAACACCTGATATCTTTCCCATAAACAAGCACCGCTTGTCTAAATGGAGAGGCGAAATGACGCATTTGATGAGTTTGTGATTGACCCCGTCCCGTGGGTGCTCCGGCAACCGCTGACTGATGCTCTGTCAGGGAGGAGGCACGAGGATTTATTAGACATGCTGATTAATGGGGTGAAGTGCATTTTCATAATCATGCGAGCCGGCCAAGGGAACGTGTTAGCAAGTGGCAAGACTGAGAAAAGGGTTCAAATGGGGGGAGAGAGGGGAAAAAAAAAAAAAAAAAAAAAAAAAAAAAAAAACACTTGTGGTACAATTTCGTGTTTCATTGATGCTGATGAAGCACCTGCTTTATCAAGGGACAGTGTAGTTCACTTGCAAATTTACTTTAATACTGTGAGTGTGTATGTGTGTGTGTGTGAGCATGCAGGACTGTGAGGGCACGTGAATCTCGGCTTATCGGAATAAGTGTGAAAGTGCATTAGTGTGCATGTTGAAGTGCCTCTAATCGTTTCCTCTCTCTTTTCACTTTTGTTAGTTTGTATTCGATTAATTAGGAATTTTTTTCCCATGTAGAAACTACAGGAATAAACTTAGCACGGTTTATAAATATTTAGACACCTGCCCTCTCTAATATAGAATTGCAGATCCACAACAGATGGCACGGATGGGATTTGTTTTCTCCTCTGTAATGGATTTCACATACATTTGTCTGACTCTCAGATTAACTTCTCCCTCCTTCTCTCCTCGCACATTTCTATACACATGTTTCACATTAACCCACATCGTTCCCTTAACCATGCGCCATTATGGCTTCTCTTCACAGCGGAGCAGTTCGTGTTACCTGCTAATTTAGCACTTCGGATTTGTTTAAATTAAAATTTCAAGCAACTGTGTGTCACCACTTTTGAAACGTTTGAAAAATGAACATCTTTGACAGAGTCGTTTGGCGGCGTTTTATACGCCTTGCTTGTTCTCGGTTGGCGCGGCCATCCTATCCATTTTTCCAGCTTGCTTGTACTTGGCCTGAAAAGCTCACACACGCTTCAGTCATTCTGCCCTGCGTCATTTGGCAGTGGATCTGTCCGGCAAATTTAGACATAACAACTCCACCCCCGCCACTGCCGTGGTTTGGTCCACTGATGACAGAGACATCAACGTCCTGTCCGTGAGATTGATGGCACGCCGAAAACACATTCGACATCCTATCTCTCTCTTTTTCTCATTCTTTCTCTTCCTCACTCATCCACTTTCTCATCTTTACCCAAAAAAAAAAAAACTCGTCCAACACTCAGGGCTGGTGAAGAGAAATAAACAATTAATCCCTCTCTTTTTCCTGCACATTTCTGTCTAATTAGTCAAGCAGCAATCAGGGCCTTGGAGAGAAGTATGTGGTTCATTCCCTTATTTAAGGATAAATAAATAGTAGAAAGTACATCGCTGTTCTTTCATCTGCTGCAGAAAGTACTGTGGATGAATTAATGTTAGTTTAGGGTTTTTTTTTTCTCCCTCATATTTTTTTTTTTCCTCAGCACATATATTTGCATTCTTTTTGCTTTTTTCCTATTTTCCTCATCTGTCTCCAAACAGGGACTCTATTTATGCTCCATCTGTATGGCACGTGTGTGTGGACGAGAATGGATATGTACATGTAGATAATGTAGTGACGCATGTGCTGGTTCTTCCATTCTATTCTATAACAGACAAACAAACAAAAAATAGACAAGTGTCTTTTATTTTTTTTTCCTGATACTTGGATATGGCTTCCCTCTCCTTAATAACCAGTTTTCTGTGATGAAATGAAAGACTGCCTTTATTGTCACGTGTCCCACAGCACTGTTGAATTCTCCATTCTGATTGGTCAGATGGTGTAATTCAAATCACAGGTTTCTATAAATACTCATTCTAATATCATTATCATTTTTACAGTAATGGCTAGTTCACAGGGATTTGTAAGGCAGATGCTTCCACTAATGAACAGATTAAAAGACGTGTTGTTATTTAACAAAGAAAAACATGTATTGTTTTCTGTGAGGAGACATTTAACATATCATGTTAGAAGGAGTCTCCAGTGTCAGTGTTTTTTAACAGTCAGAAATGAATATACACAGGGAAGATTTCTGTGTAACATGACAAGCTGCATTTTTTTCTCTCGCTGCACTAAAAAGAAAAAAAAAAGGCTAGAATGAATGTTTGTAGCTGTTATAACTGATTACAGGAACAAACTTGTTTCGCAGACAACGATGTTGATGTTAGGATTTTTTTTTAAAGTTTGACTTACTACTATTACTGCTAGATTATATAGCAGTCAATTGCACACTGCTGTGAGGAAGAGTACATCAGGTATGCCACATGTGCTACCTTTTTGCACCTGTTAAAGCTAGCAGCTACAAAGCTGAATGTCCAATTACTATGGCCATTATTATTGGCTTTCATGCCGAAATTGTATTACTAAATATTTTTTGTCAAAATAATGGATCGTAAACTCTGTTATACACTCTCAGAAAAAAGAGTGTGAAACTATACAGTGTCACTGGGGTGGTATCCTTATCTTTTGTACCTTTAATATGTATCTTTCACTTGAAATTGTGGATATAGTATACCTTTAAACTATTGTATGAAGGTACTGTAATTACCTTTTAGAGTAAAGCTTTAAAGAAGAGATTGCACCAATCCCAGTACAGGACTCGGGTCGATACCAGCAAAAAGTGATGGATAGGATATGAGAGAAAACATATCATATATCAGATTCTGTAACAAATAACAAAAATTGAAATCGGAGTTGGACAAGAAATTTTTTTTTTTTTTTTTGGAGCTGGAAATGTTTACATATAAAGAGACTTGGCTGTTTTTTTTCTTATGTGAGGATTGATTATTATATTTATATTTTAAAGTTTATCATATTATATTTACAACGTAAGTGATTTTTCATTTTAAAGCTTAGTAAGTAATATCAAATTGGTATCCATATTGGCTGATGCTCAAGGTTTCAGTATGGGTATCTTTTCTCTTCTCCATCTCTTTTTTAAAGGTACACTATATGAACTTTTCTAGGTAAAAGGTACAAAAGGGTGCACCTCTGAGGATACCATTCCAGCGATAAGGAATGGTACAGTTTCATACCCTTTCTTCTAAAAGGG
Source organism: Pangasianodon hypophthalmus (assembly GCF_027358585.1). NCBI lineage: Eukaryota > Metazoa > Chordata > Actinopteri > Siluriformes > Pangasiidae > Pangasianodon > Pangasianodon hypophthalmus. The sequence continues at coordinate 5,854,713 of NC_069730.1, read as the reverse complement.
TATGATGTGTCCTATATTGTTACTATGTGGTCTGAGATTGAATGATAGAACATGTTTTTCCTATTTGCTAGTTATTAATTCAAGGAATGGTTTTCACTGTCTTTTATTGCTTTTTTTGCATCCTTTATTCACACTTTATTATATTAATCAATATTTAGGTAATTTTTTAAACGCAAATTTGAATAAATGCTTGTGGATCAGAAATCTTCAGTGGTTAAAATCATAATAGAGAGATGGAGGAGAGCAAGACACTGCTGACTGCCTGGCAAAAGCCTTCCCTTCCCGGTTCCTGGCGTCTCTGCTTGCTAGTAACAAGGCACAACCACTGAACCTGACACAAATCAGGAGATGGAGGAGCAGATTAATGAGAAAGAAAGCATTTAATTCCTGTTGTTGTCTTGGTCTATCTCCTGTAATGCCTCACTGCTTCCTCTTCCATTCACTGTGCAAACAGTAGATGAGCATCTAACGATAAACATATAATCCCCCTATGTGCACACTTCTAATCCCCCTGGATTACACCCACCGAGGAATTACCACTAGATTTTTTCCCCCCTCTTCTGCCTTGTCCTCGCCTTGTAAACATCTCCACTTGGCCTTGGCAGCCAGCGGCAGGCTTCGATAAGGCCGCATTAGCCGAATCTGTTGCCTTCCCAAAAAAAAAAAACAACCAGATCCCAGGATAGAGCATGTGTGAGAGAGAAGAAAAAGAGAGGGACACCATCTTGGACAAAAACTATTTTTTATTGTGCGAGTAATCTGTAACCCATCCAATCTTTTCGCTCTTCTTTCTCCATTCTCATTCTCCGCAGCCCACTTTATCTCCCAGCCACAGACGGCTTAAGGGCGGGACGATTATAGGTGTAATCACTCGTGTTTAAGATGCACCGATAGCAGATTAGCATCTTTTTTTTTTTTTTTTTTTTAATACTATTGTCACCAGCGATCATGAGCAGTAGAGGGGCACACTGAAACACACAGACTTGATTTCGCTCCTGATGAAGAAAGACTCTGGGTAAACCCTGTTCAACAAATTTGCAAGCTTATGTCACTTTAAATGTAAAGTCCAGGATTTGTGGTTAAGTAGATTTCAAGCACAAGCCGAGGACTAGCACGGTTTGGAAGTGACATAAGCCAATATAATTCACCAGATCTTGGTGCTTTGCAAGTGTTTTAGCTATAATGATATTAGCGAAGCTGTATGGACTATATAAGCATTCAGCCATGAGGATAGATCTCTTCAAAAAAAAAAAAAAAAAAAAATTGTTAAGACCAGTTGCAAATACTTCCTTCCACACACACACTCACGCTCCTGTTTGCTGGAGAAGGGATCTCAGGTGGATTTCATGAGCAGAGCCCTCCAGCAAGCTTTAGGTATAGATCATTACATGTGCATGAAGGGTGTTAGGGGCCTGCTGTTCTCCAGTCTCTAGACACCAATAGCAGACTTTCGGTCAGTAGGTGCTTTCTCGCCACATATACGCAAAGTATGTGTATGCTCTTTGCAGGTCGAAATGACCAGTTGAAAATGTTTTATGTTAAAAAGATGAACGAAGAAAATGAAATAATCATTATAGCATAAAGATTTATTCATACCAAAACAAAACAGTTTTCTGATACATCTTATCACCTTTAATTGGTGTTACATGTTTCAGTTTCAGTTTCTTTGAGATCTGATTTTTGGCTATCGAGAACGGTTAGCACTAACAAAAATCGCAAATTAAATGGTTTTCTCTGCTTTTTTAAACTTTTACGTGGTACACTGTACACATGATAATCCCAATCCCATTGCTGCTACTGTATTTGTGCTGTCCTGTGAGTTTTACGTAATGCCATCCTCCTACTGGTGGCTTTGAGACAAGCGAAATAGCAGGTGTCACAGTCTGAGATTTGATCCTTCCCTTTTCCCCCCTAATTTGGTCAGCTATCCCCTATCATACGACATCCACCAACCGGGGAGGAAGAAGGCTAACACATGTTTCTTTGAAGACACGTGAAGCCAGCCAGCAGCACCCCCTAACGAAAGCGCTATCCGCCCTCTTCTGCATACATGACTTCACAGATGCCCACGATTGACTTGTGTTACTGTGATTGACAGGAGAGAGAGAGAGAGAGTATGCCATTCCTCCTACCCAGAGAGCATGACCACGGATGGCGGTATGCGAAGGTGGCATTTGAACTTGTATCTTTGGTCACAGTAGAACTAAATCAGACACAATATGCATTCTTTTACGATGTGTGATTTTTGTCTGAGGCAGTAAAATCGGGCCAACATTGTACAGCTTTAGTAATCAGGGCTAGCATGTGTTCTGATATATCTGTCATATTTATGTGCCACAATTAATTTTTACTTAATGTCCATAAAAATACTCAGCACAGAGGAACGGACTGATACGTGCAATACTCTCAGTGATGCATACTGTGATGTAATTTATCACAATATTGATATCAGTATCAATATATTGCTCGGTTTTAAGTAAATTTGTAGAAAAAATGCAAGCCTTTGTAAATTCAAAACAAAACTTGTTACCAGATACCAGACAATGGAAGGGGCTCCGTGCGTCCAGTATATTTCTTTGAATAGTGTTTCTATTGTGTATATTTTCAAGGTTACAATACATTTTATGATAAACTTTAATCAGCATGAGTGTTGCCCAGTTTATCTTCATATTCACACCTCTCTTCAGCCAACATTACTTCCATGGAATATACAGTGTATCATGTAATTTCAAACTATTTTTTTTTTAAATGGTCATTCTGATATGACGATAATAACAATGCATGTGTTGAATATGTGTGTTTGTGTCTCTCAGTGTGATGAAGTAACAGACAGAAATACAGTCTGACCTGCTGTTAGTTCCAGACCTAAAGGGTACTCCAGTGAACTTTACAGATCTTGTTAGTGATGCGCTGTGTGTGTGTGTGTGTGTGTGTGTGTGTGTGTGTGTGTGCATGTGTGTGCGAATTTGTGATGTATGCATGCGTATGTGTTTATAGCAGCATCTGTCAAGGGTTTTTTAATCCCCCTATGGGTCAGCTCCTCAGAGAGCCCACTAAGCCACTTCACTGACTTTGATCCAGTTTCGTGGGGCAGTTTAGTTTCCCATAATGCTGTTGATCAATGATTTCCTTTCAGCGCTGATGTAATTAGTGGGGTTTAAGCCCATCCCCAGGCTCTGTTGAGCTCTTTGGGGGGTGCGGGGATTTATTATTCAGCAGCTTTAAAGGGGATCGATAGGGGCTAGTTGCTCTACAGAGACTTCCCCACATCGGGTTCTGTTGGGGTGGAGAGGCCTAGGGGTTCAGGGGGAACACAAAGATGTCTGGAAGGCATTGGGGATCTCTCTGGTAACACTGCTTACTGGTTCAGCGTGGAACAAACTTGGTATTGATGGTAAATAATGAGGGTTTGTTGTTATGCCTTAAGGATGAAGTGGAATTAGTAAGAAGTAGTATATTTGTTTAACAATGTGGATTAGAGAAGAAACTCATCGTTCCCCATAGCTCCAAAATCTTAAAGCTGTATTTTTGTTACTTATACTTTAACTGTATAAATTGTGCAAGATATACAGAATACAATAAAGAAACAGTACTATATAAATGCATGTAAGTGAAAGTACAAAATTGACGTGCACTGTGAAGTGATTCTTGTTCTTCAGGCAAAACTGATTTGTAAGTCAATTATGGTGATGGCTTTCAAAAAAAAAAACACAAAAAATGTGCAACTTTGAGTTTAATGCCTTTCTACGTGCAGTTTTTATTTGCACTTATCTTGAGCACCAGCTGTGTTTAGTTTGAAATACCTGACATCTGTGTGTGCGTATGCATGTTTAGGCATGTTTAGGCATGTTTAATAAGGAGTAAAACAACACAGGTCGTGTGCGGTTATAGGAAAATAATCAACGTCAGGGTGGTGTGATTTGGCCCAACGCGAGGCAGAGTTACAGATACCACCCTGACGTTGATTGTTTTTCTATAACAGCATGTCCCAAAGTGTTTTATTGCATTTAATGTTGTGGAACATTAGCAAAAGCAAGTAAGTTCATGTCATCACTTACATTATAGCAGCTATAAACAGTCACTTCCTCACCAGTTATCTCTCTCTGTCTTAAAGATAATACGGAAAACCCTGTCACTTATTGGGTAACCGAGAAAGTGTAAGACTTTCCCTTGTTGGAAAACGGGAAAACTGACTGTTACAAAACGCTCACACTGGAGATTCCTTACATAAAATGTTAAATGTCTCCTTCCACCAAACTTCACAATATCAATGATTATATGCTGACTATAATATATTGTGTATTATTAGTGTTAGATTATTTGGAGTGTCCACTATTACAAGTCCTTGTGAATTAGTTGTTACTATAGAAACAGTAGAAACGAACGTATTAGAACTAGCGTATTAATGGAAACCTTTGCCTTGCAGCCGGAACTGCTGTACAGATTTGGTCCCATCATCATAGTAGAGTCACATGATCATGACTGGGTCTTGAAATGTTTTCAGTTGGTTTATTATTTTATCTTCATAACATTCATGTCAGTAGTGCACTAATGAAGCCGATGGAAAACATGCCAAGCAGGACGTGAGGCTGTATCTCAGAAATGCTTTGCCATATTAACACCAAACCTGGTGGGTTGGTGAGCTTATAACTACTTCCTAAAAATCACCAATATGTGATTGCTTAGGTGGTGCTGTAATTGAAAGATGAGCTAAAATGCTCTAAAAAAAAAAAAAAACATCTGTCTTTTATATCATTAATCACACCCCATTGATGAAATTCCATTACATAGTGCTTGGACCCCGTATTGGCCTCTTGCAGCTATATTTATTATTTGTCATTTGTAATGCATCTTTCTTGTTCACCTGTTACTTTTTTCCCCCATTCGCTCCTGCATTATAAAGCTGTTCAGAATAATACGATTATCCTCTCTTACTCCTCATAAATCTCCTTTAATGAGTTTTTTGATGAGTCACTTTCCAAAGTAGTTTAACACTTTTTTTTTTTTAAACTCTTTAGCGATCATATGGCCTTTTAACCCCAGAGCAGTAAATTGGCCCGTGTCAGGGCATCCTCTCCTGGCTTCTCTCATGATTGAGCTTTATTTAAAGTTAGCAGCTCGTCTGGATTAGCTGGTGTTGCTCAGCACTTTGAACTGAAGCCCAGAGTAAGTCTATATGCAAACAAAAAGTCCCCCCAAATTAGCCAGCCTGAGCTTGCCTTTTCCCAAGGCTGAAAGAGCGAGGGAGGAGAGAAGAGGCTGTCTTTGCTTCAGTAAATAAAAAGAAGAGGGGCTTCTTTCTTTAATTGTGCTGAACAAAACAATGAGGGCTAAGTAATGGTGTTTTAAAGTGCTGTCTTTTTAGGCTGGCACTGTGGAACGCCCTGTGTGGGTGTGAGGAGGAACGCTAAGCCGGAGTGTTGAGCGCGAATCCAGCAATGCAAGGCGAGAGAGAGTTGGCACACGGAGGCAGCAAAAGAACCTGGAATCAAACCACAGAGCTAATTACCAACATGCACTGTGAATGAGGAGCCAAAGCGACAAAACAGGGATAAAGATTAATTTCATACCTCGGCCAACAGAGAGGCACAGCTAAAGATCTTACAAATTGAAAAAGCTGGGATTGTTAAATGGCTTGGATAAAAAAAAATTATGTTTGTAGAATCTAAACTAAGAAGATGCTTTTCCGGAAATATGGCTCTATGATTCTGAATTTTCCTTCTTACTGCCAGTTCATTCAGGCATCTGAGAAGTTTCCACAACAATGGTGTTTATCCCCTTATGCTGTTCTTGCTTTCCTGTCTTCCACATGGACTTTTATTTTAAAAATGCACATGAATTTTTCTTCCTTAACAAAGAGTTCCTTTTCTGTTTAACGTTTACTATTTCACGTAACTAGAAGTGAAGTAAGCAGCACTCATTTTTTTACCTTTTTTTTTTTTATACATTCCAGCTGGATCTTAATTTTGTTTTATTTTGTTTTTATACACAGAGGAAAATGTATTCAAAGATGCATATTGATTTTTTGTTTTTAAAGATTCTGCATCGATATACAGATCTGTATAATTTGGGTGGTGAAATGTAAAGACGTAGGTTGGAGGGGAGGAGTTTTTTTTTAAATAATTTGTGTAGGAATGTGTTTCATGAGGACTATTTTAACTTAAAATCTATCATACTTCACAGAAATATTTAACTCAGATTGCCTTTTTAGAACTAAGTTTATGAGAGGAACCTACTTGAATAAATTGAAATCTGCAGTTTTATGATTGACAGGTTCATTCACGTCCTGCGTTGTAAACAGACACGCCCCTTAAGTGGACAGCGTCTTGATAAATGACTCAGTACTTTAACTTTTGTCACTTAAATACAGTTAAAAGAAGGTACCTTTCTACTTTAACGCAAGACTTCTACTTTTATTCTAGCACTTTACCATATGTATCTCTACTCTTACTTACATACAGGATTCTTGTACTTTGTCCACCACTGCACATTTTCAATCCGTGTTTTCATGCTTTTACTTTTTAACAGAGAACCCTCAAGCAAGTGGCAATGCTTCTACATAATTCAGAAAGCGTAAAGTGAATTACCTGATTAATTTCAAGTTACATCGCGAAGTATTTGCGTCTCTGTGCTGTTGTTTTTTTCCTAGTGCCAAGAAACCGCATTTTATTTTATGCTGTAAAATGCTGTAAGAAGTGGTCACGCCGTTAACAAACAAGCCATTGTTTATAGACTTGAGATGCATCAAGGATTATTTTATAATCGCATCTTATATCACAATGCTGTTGAATTGTCAAATCTGAAGGTTTGGATCAATTTTCTATAACAGCATGGCTCTGGCAGTAGTTCCAGCTGTAATTTAAATGAAAAGTTTATACTAACTATAGTAAGTAGAAACAGTTAAATAGCTTGCCATGTTGTCCATTAATAAATTAAAAATTGTTGTGGTATAAGTGGAATATAACACCTCAGGAGATGCTGTTATTGTAAATAATCAGCTTCAGGGTGGTAGCAGTAACTTTCCTTTGCGATAGGCTGCATCACACCACCTAGTTGTGGCTTGTTTTCTTACATTTACATTTACATTTACGGCATTTGGCAGACGCCCTTATCCAGAGCGACTTACAATAGTGCTTTGAAGTCTATCAAAAATACATTCTGATATTGGCTCGGTAGGTCACAAACTAGGAATACCATCAGTTCAAAACTCTGTTGGGGAGGTTTTTTTTGTTTGTTTTTTTTTGTTTTTTGTTTTTTTTTTTTTTTGTGAAAGTGCTAATTTAAGTATTTTATGAAGAGGTAAGTCTTTAGCCGTCGTTTGAAGACTGCCAGTGACTCAGCTGTTCGGACATCTAGGGGAAGTTTGGTGCCAGAACAGAGAAGAGTCTCGATGCATGCCTTCCTTGTACCCTGAGAGATGGAGGGACCAGTCGAGCAGTGCTAGAGGATCGGAGGGAGCGTGGTGGCGCTCGAGGTGTGATAAGTGCTTTGAGATAATAACAGCATGATATAAGCATGTTTTATTCCTTATGTGGCGCAATAAATGAAATGAAAATCTCATTGACTTGTAGTTGTACTTCCGTTACGTCTGATTGTGTAATACCAAAGGGTTTTCTTTTCTTTTCTTTTTTTTCCCCCTTTTCCCCTCATCTTGCATTTTGTAACAGTGTCTGATTTGGCTGTCTTGCATACTCTTCCTTTAGTGATCTGCTGGGTATCTCTCATATAAGAGCATGAATAGCTCTCATGCAGAGCCACGGTGAGCCTGAAAGAGTGCTAGAGCCAGTGTGGTGGTGAGTGGGGTGGCAGGAAGAACCAGAGCTGTTGTTGCTCGCGTTTTGTTTTCCTCCAAACCACTCTAACGTCTGCTGACATGTTAGTTGTGCGTCCAGCCCATCGCCGACTCCACTCCTTCTTCCCCTTTCTTTTTAAATTTACTCTTCCCGTTTTGACGAGGCAGAGGATCATCTGTCATTCCTGTCCGAGGTTTTTTTTTTTTTTTTCCTGCTTTAAAAAAAAGTATTATTTCTTCTATTTTCTTTTTCTGGGGAGGCTTCCTGAGCCCCACATTTGGGAGATGAAAGACGCGCGATTGCGCCGAATCTCTGGCCTGCCACTGAATGCCTTGAACGCTCTGACAAAGCTGTCAAAGCTCATTTTGCCTCCAACCACCACGGCGAACTTCATCTGCCATTCGCAATAAGCGGCGGTTGTAGCCAGACGCCCATTTCAGGCCTTGTCAAAGGGCCGGCTGATATAGCAGCTGAAACGCTGTTCAAAGCCGCTCTTTCTGTCTTATTTTAAGCCGTGTATACACACAGTATTCCAGCCTGTTTGTTGCCAAATAGGGAAAGTGGACAAAAATCCAGATGGATTGGTTTAAAGGCCTCACAAGCAACAAATTGGATTAGGGGAGCACTGTGTACATGTGGCTGTTATAAAATAGGGATTAGAAACCTTGCAATGGAGTTAATGACTAGTGCCATTTGTACAGTTTATTAGTAGTTAGTTTTCTCTAACAAGACCTGTAGCAGGATTGTTTATAACTCATGTGCTCATTATTTATCATTAAATTGAACTTAGCAAACTATAACCCTAAGACATATATCTTCCCCAATGTTTGATGGGGATTTCATGTGCAAATAAAACATACTCGAGTTCCAAATGCACTATAAAACATAAGATATATTGTTTAACAGTTATTTTATTGTGACTATTAATTAGTGGATCCCTTAGTTGGCAAATAATGTAGCTATATAGACTGCAGAATATTACTTTTTTGGCTAAAAGTTAAAATAGTTTTTAGTGCTTTCACAGGTTGGTGAGATTTAATGCAAGTTTTTTTTTGTTTGTTTGTTTGTTTGTTTGTTTGTTTTTTTGGACATTACTGGTTGATGCTACAATGTTAGGCATGACCGGAATTCACGTTGAATCTTTGTAGCAGAGAAGTCTCAAACACTCGAGAATGTTTAGAGATCTTACTATGAAATATTAAGATATTTCATATATTCTGAGTATTTATTCTGTTGTTGTAATTTATTTTTCATAATGAAGGGTATTTGATTTTTTTTTTCTTTGTGTCAGATGTAATGTAGTGGTGTGTTTATCTTGTTTTCAGCTGTGTTTTTGTGGCCTTTTCCTGTCCATTCTCAAGAACAAGAACAACCCCTGCAGTGGTGTGTGAAAGCAGGAAGTGTGTGTGCTCGCCAAAGGAGGGGTTCGCTTTTATGTAGAAGGGCACTCGGGGGAGCTTTACCTGCTGGAGAAGGAGAAGGAGAAGGAGAAGGAGAAAACACTGACCTAGACTTAAATTCCTCTCTTCATTCTTGTATATTTTTATGCTTGTTTAAAGGCAATGTGCATCACTACATCATATTTACCCAGCAAAACCATAACACTGTTATCCTATCAAAATTCCTTTGGATATTCTGCCTTCCAGTAGCATTTAGTCTTCTCACACTTTTCCAACTTAAACCACAGGTATTGCATTACCGAATATATCCATATCCACTTGTCTTGCATCAGGCCATCTTCTAATGCAAACTAATGAGAGGCCTTGTCCTTTTTTGGCCCAATTTCCAGTGCCGGTTCCTTCATTTTAAAGTCAAAGGGGTTGTTGCAGCTTTCCCGTTATCACGCTGCTTCTTCAGTTGTGCAATATTCAGTACGCCGCAGATGTTCATGAATAATGTCCATCGTTTGCTGCTGGAGGTGGGGTTGGAGGAGGAGGAGGAGGAGGAGGAGTAGGGTGGAGGGGAAAGAGAGGGAGAGGGCCAGATGAATTACACGTAGGGGGGATCTGACAGGGCGCACTGAGCTTTGTGATCATTCCAAAGTTCTAATAATCTCCCTCACCTTGCCTATTTTGCCCGTAATGAAAGAGAATAGGTGATTGCGCCCAGGGCTATGTTCACCCGCGTCTCCAAAGGCAGAGCGCGGCCGAGGCGAAGAAATGAACTTTGAACGAGCGGCGAATTGGCTCTGACAGCGTGATAGACAGTGACACCAATTCTGTAGCAAAACAGACGTGGTGCTAATTGATTATCAATATTTTAAGCAAAGTGATGAAAATAAGCATTAAGAAAGGGGGAGAGACAGAAGCAAGGCCACGCATGTAGGGAGCCGCCTCAGCAGGGGCTTTTTTTTTTATTATTCTTTCTTTCCTCTGTGCTGCTTTATTTGCCGACACGTCCATCCTTTTTTTTTCTGCCTCTGTCTTATATGTTAGCTCTGAAGTGATCTAAAAAAGAGAAGAGAAATATAAATCCCCCGCCCGTAATACAAAACGCTTTTCTGGACTTAAGCAGCAGCGCCTGACTGAGCACAATCCCAGACCACCGTGTTTCTGGCCCTTTGTCCTAGATGTTTAAGCGCTAGTCTTGGTCCTGCTGGGCTCTGCTTGAGACGCAGCCACTCCCGGCAGCCTTGTATTCTCTTCTAAGTGGCCACCTTTGTGGGGAATCTTGTGTGTGTCGGCCGACGTTTGCGTTTCATGCTCGGGGGTCCTCGGGGGGGAGTCTCTGCTCTTCACACACTCTCAACGGGATCTAACTTGGCCACCCTTCATGGCTGAAACTGAGCCTATTCACCTTTGTTCACTTAACACACACACTTAAGCGCCACACACTATCTATATATATATATATATATATATATATATATATATATATATATATATCACTGAACCAAAAACATGTATGTATGACACTAAGTTAGAATGCAAATGTTTTAGTTAGTGGAGAAATTGATACTCTAGAATGAGATATTCAACTACAATGGACTAGCTAGCTACAAAGGACTAATTTGTAAAGGACTAGCTACAATACAAATGTTTACATCACTATATTGGGCAGTTGAAGATTTAAAAAAAAAAAAAAAAAGAAGAAGAAGAAGGAAAAGGCAATGTTTTTCAAATCTTCAATTGACCAGTTTTGATAAGCCTGTGCTCACTGTAGCCACAGATTCCTGTTCTTGGATGACAGGAGTGGAACCCGATGTAGTCTTCTGCTGTTGTAGCCTGTCTGTCCGACATGTTGTCCATTCTGAGATGCTTTTCTGCTCGCCACAGTTGTAAAGAGTTTTTCAGCTCAAACCAGTCCGGCTGTTCTCCTCTGACCTCTCTCATAAACAAGGTGTTTCTGCCAGCAGAACTCGTGCTCACTGGATGATTTTTTTTTTTTTTGCACCATTCTGTGTAAACATTTAGAAACTGTTGTGTGTGAAAATTCCAGTAGATCAGCAATGAAATACTAAAACCAGCCTGTCTAGCACCGACAGCCATGCCACTGTCAGCGTCACTGTGCTCATGTTTTTTCCTCATTCTGATGTTTGATGTGAATGTTAACTGACGCTCAGGTAGTACACCCCAAATAAACCCTTTTCTATGTACATGTTGATAGTGACCTGTTTCAGATATATCTATAGAGTCTCAATTATCATATATTTATGCTATACTTTGACCCACGAGCCCACACACACATTTGACAGATGTCCAAACACCACATGCATGCTTCCTCAAATGTTGTGATAGCTCAAGACACCCAGACCTTTAGTCCAGTATGAGAGCAGTAGGGGAGCATAAGACCAACAGAGCAGAATTTGAGAGTTGAGATGATGAGAGTCCAGTGATGTGGGGGGCAGCAGGCGCTCTGAATGGGAAGAATAGGGTGCAAGAAAGGACGGACCCAGAGGAAAAGATCAAGAGGGAAGGGTCAGTTTGAGCTGAGATTTTTTTTTTTCTTGCATGTGTTATGCAGTCCTTGAGCCTCTGAATATTTCACCGGTCCGTTTCTTCCTGAACGTATTTCTGCATAAGAAGGTCACCAAGCTCTACATATCAAAGCTCAGCTTGATCCATGTGACTCATGGCCATGAAGATCTTGGCTCTCACTTCCCTGTTGCTTTCATCCTAAGTCAGTTGCCTACTCCTTTTGGCCTTGCAGGAGCCTCTTACGCCCTCAATGAGCAACAGAAAAGCGTGGTTCTTCAACTACGTGCTGGTCTGAGGTGAGGTCCAGTGACTGTGCATGCAGAACCGCTTGCCCTTAAAACCGGGTGAAGTTATAGGAGCCAGAGAAGTTTCCAGAAAGCGTAGCAAAATAGCACTGGCCTCTCTGACACACCCCTTTCAACTTGATCACCCACATGCTCTTTTGTTGCTTCTCTATAAAGCAGATCTCCGGACTTAAACCCAAGCAAACAAGCAGCTCCATAGGTTGAGTCCTTCATCGTAAGCCTTTAGAAGACTTCACAACAAAGTAAGTTCAGGTCAGAAAGACGGAGAGATCAGAGTCGGAGTTGAGTTTTTACTCTTCAGCTCTTCTGTCTAGATGAGACTCCATATACCTTCAATAGAGGGAGGGAATGAATGCAAATACATGCATTTGTTTTTGTGTGTGCGTGTGTGTGTTTGTTTTTCAGTTTTATATCAAACGCTCATTAATAAAACAGTATAGATCTGCCAAAGCTTTATGTCGGACGAGATGAAAACGAAAATTCCCAGTTGTGTCTCGTTTTCCTAACCGGATATCCAATATTCACTTAGATAATTAAAGAAATCGCCTCTGATTATCGTCACAAGGCTGCTGTCAGCTCTGCAGATCGAAATAAAATAAGGAACTTACAGTGATGTGGGCGAAGGGGGAAGTGAGGCAAAAGTTTCATCATGCGAATATTTCATCATTATAAAGAACGTGTGTGCAGGCTGTTAGACCAAGTTAAGGATATATTGTAGAATTTGATACGGTTCTGAGAACACAACGCTGTTGACTGATTGGTCGATTCTGATTGGTCAGAAGCTCTTGATTCATTTTCTATAGCAGCAGCTCTGACAGTAGTTCCAGCTGCAAGGCAAATCCCAGGTTTATATTAATGCACTTGTTTGAATATGTTATCATTTGTATAGTAACAACTTTAAACACATTTAACAGCGTGATTGTTGACATGATGATGCTTCCAGTAAGGAGACATTTATTTATTAATGTTTATTTTGGAAGTCTCCAGTGGCAGCACTTTGTGACAGTCGGAGGTAATCCTGTAACTTTTCCATCACTGGAAAATCATTGTTTCTCTGTAACATGACAAGCGGCATTTTTTTGTCTTAGTAACTTGAGGAGAGAGAGAGAAAAAAAAAAGACAGGCTGATAAGGAGAACGATTGTTTATTGCTGTTACTAAGTAAATGATTAGAGAGACTACCCTGATTTACAGATGTTCCTGAACACTGAATGTAACTTTAAATGAATATAAAGTACAATTTGTTGTTCTTATTACCTTTGGCTAACAATTACTGTCGTATAAGAGGAATAAAACCCTCTGGGATGTACTGCTTCTGGGTCGTAACGCCATCACACCACCCCTCTGTTGATGATTTTCCTGCAACAGCATGCCATGTTGTGTTGTATTCCTTACTTAGGAATACATTGCTAGAACAATTGATCCGTTATTAAAGGAAATTGTTTCAAAGCCCAGGTCCTGTACATTGCACCCAAATTCCAGTCAGTCTTTTTAAAAATGTAATTAGTTTAAGAAAGACTCCTGGTGTCCAGCTTGCCTGTCTGTATTATCTAATTTATGTAAACGAAAGAGGACCCAAAAACCCAAACAGCTTTTTACCTATATGAGTAATTAGTTTAAGTGTGTTTTTTTTTCTCTAAACAGTTCAGCCAAGAATGACTTAATTACTGTGTAATTGACTGTATTAAGCGGCATGATGAAAAAGTGTGTACTCGGAAGCACTGATCTCATCTGCAAAGCCTCTTATGAGAGCGCAGCGCATATATAAGAGAGCAATCTAGCAAGACAGGCTTTTATGAATTATTCATCATATTGATATGATATCTCTTTGCGATTGTTTGGTCCATTAATATTTGACGAATATCATTTACTTTGGGCTCAAATGTGACAGTGTTTGGTAAATTAGCATTTAAGGAGAGTGTATGTATGTGTGTGTGTGTGTGTGTGTGTGTGTGTGTGTGTGCTTTCTTAATGTTTTAATAAGTAGTTTAAATCCCATACTTGTATAGTATATAGTTTCTTTCTCTATCCTTTATTGGGCATTTTTACTTGGTCAGTTCAGTACAAACCAAGCCAAACTGTCACAACAGTGTCTAAGCAAATACACTAATTTCAAAAAAAATTAGAGTCATCTTTTTTATGTTTATTTTCATTGTGAATCCACATTTGAAGCTGTGCTAATTGCTCTCGGCGCAGTGTCTGACTTCCACTCATTTCTGTCATTGTGCAAATGAAATTCATGCTCAACTCTAATTTCCCTGAAGCAAATTATGCCGTACAAGATGTACATGAAGTGGGTTTAATGGAGCTGCGTGCACCAAGGCCGCTCAGAAATAGCAAACACTCCTCCGGTTATGTGTGTGTGTGTGTGTGTGTATGGTTTTTTTTTCCTCCTGTTTTATAAAAGCCCTCTGAAGTGCACCATGCCACCTAGTGGCAACATCCGATGCAGAGTTTTCAGTTGACATGTCTTTAACCTATTGCCCTCATTATTACAATCAGCACCAGGGCTAAATTTCCTTTAATGGGTAATCGCTTTGTTGCTATTCTTCATTCTCTCCCTCCTCTCATTCTTCTCCATGCTTTATGTGTTTATGGACAGGTGTTTAACTTTGTGTGTGATTCTGGGCCTGTAGACTTGGCTTTATGCTGCTATGTGTGTGTGTGTGTGTGTGTGTGAGCTCCTTATTCAAAGGGACATTTTTCCAATCGTGTAATGCGGTGGAGAATATTATGTTTGTCATCCGGTGTGGCGCTGATTTATCACGATTCCTCCAAGCCTGACATTCAGATTCCATTTGAGTGGCATTTGAATGCAAAGACCTACACATACACACTCATGGATAATTCACACACACATATTTAAACAGTACACACCACACACAAGCACTCTTTGTGTTTATTCGGGGTGTTTTTTTTTTTTTGGTGCATGAAAGTGTGCACAGTTATTAACACCACACATGTTCATACATGCATGATATGTGATGATGTCGTTTCTGTAGTAACAGCTTACAGGAATGCTTCTATGGTGGTTGCTTCACATAAATGGATTTTTAAAAATGTTTGTAATTGTGTATGTGGAACTTGTGGAAGGAGTCTCCAGTGTCAGCGGTAAAGCTGGGAGTTTTCCGACATGCGAAAGTCTTCAGTCTGCACTTTGCTGCATTTATATGTCTTATTACCACTCCATCACTGATTAATTTCCTATAACACCACTTCCTGTTATTTTTTATTCCTCTCATAGAGTCTGCATCAAATTTTACAACATATTTCTATGATTCAATTCTTTTCAGCAGAGTGCAGACTCGTCAAAAAAAGAGAATGCGAGTTTAAAGCTGATTTAGTGTTGTGCTAACTCAGAAAGGGGTGTGGCCTGTGTAGGGTTTGGGTGGTTTCTAATTTGCATATTCATTATTTATTAATGAGCATAAAAGCGCAGGTACTTCTTTGTCTTTTGTTGTTGTCTGTTGTGTTAAATGTGTTTAATTGTTTTGTTTGTTTGTTTTTTTTTCCCGTCAGAACCTTTTTCTTTCTCTCTCTTTCTGGAACAGCACACAAAATCTATAGCCACTAAACATCTGCTGGCCTCCAGGCACTCGTCCTCCTTCGCTCGTTCACTCCATCCAGCCCTCCATCTCTCTCACTTTCCTGCGGTTGTGTAGTTTTAATCAGGCTGTTTGGACTTCAGAGGGAATAAGAGATGGCCTGTAAACCACCACTCTCTGTTTCGTTCTCACCACCAGTCTGTCTGTCCCTCAAGATATTCCTGCTATCCTCCCACCTCCCACACACACACACAAACACGCGCACACACACACACACACACACACACACTTCCCATTTGTGCATCACCTCTTTACCTCTTTTTGACTTTATTTAATATAATATAATTGTTTACATTTACAGAGAGTAGCATCATTATGTAGCATGAGTGCATCTATAGAATATTATATAGCATTTCATAACATATTGCTCAATAACTTTCAAATAATGTAAGAAATATGCTGTTATAGGAAAATAATTAATGTTGGGGTAGTGTGATGCCGTATGACATGAAGCACAGGTACCTGTACCACACCAAAGTTTATTATTTTCCAAATAAAGAATGTCCTGCAGTGTGTTAGTCCTCTAACATTACTGCGATTTGCCAACAATTACATATTTTAAATTTATTACCGAGCAACGTGTTGGACATTTTGTCCGCTTATTGTGAAACCTCAACAAAAACAAGGTACTTCCTGTTGTCACTTATGTTATAGCAGCTATAAACAGTCATTCCTTCACCAGCCTTACTTTTCTCTCTCTCTCTCTCTTGACGCTAATAAGAGAAAAAAGAGAAATCGAGAAATCGCAAAAAAACGCAAAATGCTCGGTCCTAAAAATGTTCCAGTGTCAGAAAAAATGTTACAGCTTTACCTCTGGAGACTCCTTCCAAAAAATGTAAAATCACAGAAAACTTCACCATATAAGCAATCACATGTTTGTAATCAGTTTATGTGATGGATCTGAAGTATACAGTAAGTCCTTGTGTAATTAACTATGGAAGCGATGACCTTAATAAAGTAGACAATTAACGCCTTCAGACCAATCAGAATGGATAAATTATTGCGTCATCAGTAATGTTTTTATGCTAATGTATCTGCAGACGTTAATTAAATCTTATCAACTAGCAAAGAAGTGATAGTTTCATTGTTTCTAATCTAAAAGGATTTGGTAGCCAGGCCTTCTCTTTCTTCTCCTCCTCCTCCTCGTTCCATAGTGAATAGTGTAGTGAGATGTCAAAGATTGAAAGAACTAGAGGCGTAAAGCAAGGAGGTAAGCAAGCGGTATGTATTTCACGCCTCACCAGGGGTGTGCACCTGCTGCAGGGGTTTCCCTGCTACAAGGAGTTAGCCCTGCACACAAACATGCACACACACAAACACACTTTTTGGTAGTCAGACCAGAGTAATTAATCACAGAGGACCAAGATGGCTGATGTCTGGTTTGATTGAGAGGCCTGAGGCTGGACTAGACGACTCCGAGGAGGGGAGAGAGAGTGTGTGTGTGTGAGTGTGTGTGTGTGTGTATGTTGAGGTGTGATGGTTTAGGGCTCTGTTTTAGGGAGGGAGAGCACTATGAGATGAAGATACAGGCAGTTAAGGTCTTGGCGTCCTGAGAGGATTCCCGTCTCTCAGACACACGGTAATTGCTTGACTATAAACTATTTTCTCAGGCTTCTCAAATCTGAAGCAGGACTACACATGATCTCTCTCACTCACCCCTTTCTTATGGTTTCATAATGCCACCTTGTTTTTTTTTTTTTTGTTTTGTTTTGTTTTGTTGTTTTTTTTTGTTTAATCATTTGCTGCTTTTTCTACTACTGGACATAGGAGAGAAAACAACCTGCTAGCTTTCGTTCTCTCCATGTGGGAGTCTGTGGAAATGCCCTAAAGCTAGAAGAAAGGTTTTCCTGATCAATATTGCGTCCTGGGGAAATGTGTAAATATTTACTCCAGCCATTTTAAAACACTCTTCTCTTTGGCCTATCATCCTTTATTGTGTGTGTGTACGCATGTATATATGTACATTGTGTACACAGTCATGTCATCTACTTCTACATTATCTGCTCAATTTGTAGGTATGTATTATTATATAAATACGTGTTTTGAAAATTCATTTTATGTGACGATCAGTACGATAGCAGAAATTAATGACAAAATCATGTGGTTTTCACCTTAACACAAGCGGACACATTATTTAACCCTTTCAGATTCAGACATACATTGTCACCTTTCTACTTGTGCATAGAATCAAGTGATATATCCTCATATTAGCTAATGACATATGTTCCTCCTATGAACACACATGTGCACTGTAAGTAAGGAATAAAGCATGACTACAGTGGTTTTCCAACACAAACAATTTCAGTGTATTAAACAAGACATCATACTTTTTATCAGTTTATAGTTACCTTTAATGGTGTGGAATGTCTGAGAGTCAATTTGATTCTTGTTGTCACTTACATTATAGCTGTCATAAAAGTCTGTCTCTCTTTTACCATCCTCTTTCCTTTTCTCTCTCTTAATAAGACAAAAAATTTTTAAAGTTTGTCATGTTACTGTGAAACCAGAAAGTTCAGAGTTCTCTGTCCTGAAGACTTTCCCATGGAGGAAAACAACTTGTTTAAAAAAAAATTTAAATAATCTCCTTACAGAAAACTTACCATATTAATGATTAGACAATTTTCTAATTAAATATGGGGTCTAAAGTTTCTGTACTTCAGATTCATGTTCCAAAATAGTTCATTTTTTCTCATCTTTCTCTGACTTTCTAACATTAAAACTGTTCAAAAGGCATCTTCATGAAAATTTGAGGGAGTTTTTTTTCGACCATCCTTTAATTGAATAAAATGCCACTGTTTTGGCGAATAAAGGCCTCAAGGCTTTTCTAGCCCAATATCTCCAGTTTCACAGGAAACAATCTGCAGCTCGTTGATACACTGAATTGAGAAGCAGCTATGGTTGTCGGTTAACATGCTCTGAAATTCAGAAGCAGTCATCAGACAGTGATGCCAAGAAAATCACGATCTCAGTATTGCACCTTGAATGTTGTTTTTTTTCACACAGTGTATCACATTGTTTTCTATCCTGCCTGTAACTTTTTAATTTACCATTCTCTGTAAATATAAACTTTCAATAAACAGTGAACGATGCCTCACAGGCACTTAGGCGCAATCTGATCTGTCTACATCTCCACCCCTACAGTACAAGTGTTAATTTGCATAGCATGCCTTACGCGCTTCAGGGCGGGCTTTTGTGGCGGCCGCACACTCGAATTTAATAACCTATCTCACGTGTCTGCTTAATATCATCTCCGGGGGGCCGGCGACCTCCTTCAGTCCGCCCCCGATTATCCCAATGAATTGTTTCTTTTCAAAGGAGTAATAAGAAGCGGGTGAAAAAAAAAAGGTGGGGGGGCGGGGGCTGGGGAGAGGCGGCTCGCTAGCCCTCCTGCATCGGATAAATCAGATTGTATTTTAGATTTTATTGAATCTAAATTGCCGGTCCCTCAAACACGTAACCATCAATCACTCGGCTGATAATGGAGCCCGGCCCGATTCCACCTGATGTTTTTGTGTTATTATGTTGGACTGTAACGAGCCGCTGTGGCTAATTGGCCCACCAGAAGAAAGGGAGGAAGAAGTGTGTGTGTGTGTGTGTGTGTGTGTGTGTATATATACTCTGGTACCAGTCTTGGCATGTGCATGCATAGCAGTAACAAGGACAGTTGAAATGAAACATAGCTCTGCGTGACTACATGGCTCCAGGGAACCGAGGCTGCAATTACACACTCACACGCTCAATTGGATTTCAGCAGAGAAGGCATTTAGTCGTCTTCATGGCCAAAATGGAATGAAGTGTGGATGAAGTCAAAGTCTTTAGCCGTGCGACACAGTTTGTTTTGCGTTACCTAATCTGATAATCTGATCAAGGAGTTCCCAGTCTATCTCATCAGTTTACACTTCTAATAAGCAAAGAAAGCTATCTCGCAGCATTTCCACCAGAATTCCTGCACACACACTAACACTCATACGCGCACATTAGTGTCAGGTTTAATACCATTCCATTAAGTAGGATACTGATACTGGAATAATACCAAATTTACGTAACAGTAAACTGTTTGAAAATGTATAACAGCAAATTTGATGTACAAGAATGAAGCGTGATAAACAGCAGAACACAGATTATAGTGGGATTAGGAAGCGATTCAGATTTTACCCTGAATGAAGTTATGACATCAAGAAAATAAACATTGTTTACTAAAAGCATTAACTGGAATTATGCCTCTCTCAGCTCACTCTGTGGCAATGTATGTATTAAAGTTATTAGATATTAGATAGCTTGAATAACAGTAACATAATTGACAATAGTTGTTGGGTTTCCATTCAGCATTAACGTGGCTCATGATGATTTTTTATTTTTTATTTTTTAAAGGTAAAAACATTTGCATGCTTCTGGTCAACATTATCAGAATGGTTAATTAGTGCAACTCAGAACTGTTATATTACAAAATGTTTTAGCCTTTGCATGAGATTTGCAAATAAAATACACGATCACCATTTTAGAGTCATGAACTCACCAAAAATAAAGCTCATGTTAACCCATGCTCTACATTTCCTATATGAGGGAATTGTATTCGTTAATATTAGTATTAAAAATGTACACACTTCCATTATCTTGTGCACACATTGTCTGAAAGCTGCAGTGTGTGTGTGTGTGTGTGTGTGTGTGATGATGATGATCCATAGGGGTAAAACAGAGATTTGTACTGGTGTATTCAGCACAATGAAGATAGGCACTCATGCTTTCTTTTTCCCTCTTTGTTTGTGGGGGCAGATGTCCCGCGAGGCCCAGCAGAGACGAGAGACGGACAAACAGTTTGATATTGCACCACCGCCCCAAGCACAGTGCAGAGAGAGAAAAAAAATCGAGAGAATGCTGTTTAAAAAAAAAAAAAAAAAAAAGTCGAGCTCAGTCTATATATGTATTTATCAGTTTTGACTTGTGTGTGTGCTTGTACACATGTTATAGGGTTAAAAGCATCATACTGTTGTTCTTTGACAGTGTAGCCTCACTTATAAACTCACTTATTCTCACTTAAAGTATGTATGAGCTCGTCACGAGTACGACCTTATAGCTTAATCTTCCTTTGACACTTACACACACTAACACACCCACAAATGCGCTTTTTCCTAATCTAATCCCCCTCAATCATGTTATCCACTTAAATTTCTACTAAGCGTACACAAGCGTGGTTAACTTCTATCAGGATTTCGTAATAACTGTGCAGCGCGATTGTTTTCCTCCTTTCACTCCCTCTTTATTTAAAAAGTTGAAACTCATTGAAGGTAATGATATAAGGGACTTGATTTTGCATGGCTGCACTCATCAGCGAGTAAAATAGCAATAAAACCGAATTGCACTTGGGAGACACGAGCGTTGTGGAATAAATGATGTGCAGGAACAGAGGCGTAATTAATTTACAGGCTGTATTGATAGTCCCGCCACACTCCCCGCTATATTTCTTAATCTCCTCTAACATCTTTATTATTCGAGGGAAAGCAGAGTCAACAGCCTAAATGAATTGCCGAAAGATTCGTACACAAAAGCAGCTCCTCAGCGTTGGGATTGCTCTTAAGCTTTTAATTAGGACACCGACAAAAAAAGCTTTTGATGTGTGCGCTGGAAAAAAAAAATGAAGAGGTGCTTGGAAGGAAATACATACACCACTTCAAATGACACTGAAGAGCACTTTAGTAGGCAAATATTTGACAACTTAAATGTGTCAAATCTGCAGTAAATCTGTGATAATCATGCCTAAAAAAAACCCATTGTCGATTGAATACTGTGATGAAGTATTTATAGCTTATATATAGTATTTAATATATAAAACATATAGTAAATGTTGATGCTGTAATGTCTGTCCATACGTTTCTTTCTTTCTCACTCCCATTTTCAGCTAAAACAGACGAGGCACTGAAAGCAAAGGAAAAGAAAGAAGAGGAGGCAAAGAAGATCAAAGAGGAAGGTGAGTCAAAGAACGCTTTCACACCCCTTAGTCTGTTTGCTGAGTCTGAATCAGAATGAAATTGATGCTTGTGGTTCGTTTGCTATTTGGTTTCACATTGCACCTAATAAAGAAATCAAAAAGCAAGGGTTGAAAACCTACTCATAAAACTCTTTTATTCGTCGGTCAGAAAGGTAAACAAGCCTTTGCAGAGTGCACACAGAAATCATAAAAATCACCCAAGCATGGAGAACAGTGAGCCAGCACTCAGTAAATGATTCAGTAATTATCTAAATAATGCTTCATGCATCACATGCAGCATTTATTTTTTTAGTTTTTGTTTGTCAGGCCAGATATCTAGAATACACACATTGAATTCCTGCAGTGCTACAGCTCTGTCCTTTGGCTTAATTTGCACCTCGTGGCTCAGTTTAGCAGCTTGTAGCCCAATTTAAAGTACATGAGGTTTGATTCACTTCCTGCAGTCAGGTCGATTCAGAGTCAAATCACTTTCTCAACTGAACAGCACTAGAGTTCACACTGAAGCAGAGCACTCAGATGCTCTCGGACCGGTTGCTTTGGTCCACACTCGAGTGTCGTTCCTGTGTTCAGTGCTTAAACAGACCACGCTGAGGGGAAAATGCTCTGAGGTTTGATTCAAACAGCATTTGTGAAGCACCAGATATTCTCCAAATTAAGGATTTACTGTAGGTAGTGAACAGGCAACAAAATGTAAACCCCCGACCACAAGTATCCGTACGGGAATACATTATATTTGTTGTTATATAAGACCTGCAGTCTCAGGGGTTATTGGATCTCGTAAAGGACACGGGTTAGTCCAATAGAGATAAAGAGAGTAGTAGTAGTTTATAGTGGGAAGATAAATATTTCCGATCAGTATGGAACCACTCTGTCACAACTGCATCAGAAATACATGCGTAAAACAGATTTTATTAGGAGAAAGTGCTGGGTTGTGCAGATAGTAAATATTCCACGTCTCCCCTCCTCATCGTCTCAACACACACATTCAAATGAAGTCAGGAGCAATTTGCAGGAGAGCACCAAAACGTGATAGGTGCAATAAAAGCCTTCAGATTCCATAATGAAATTAAGTCCGGGTGTGGTGTAGGGCATCACTGAATGAGAAAATGAAATCTGTGATGGCCTGATTATCATCCGCTTCTGCTGTGTGCATGTTTCTGAATATGTATGGAGGTGTGTGTGTGTGTAGGGCCTACATGATAATCCAGAGGTCTAAGTGCATGGCTTATGTGTGTCTAGGATTGAAAATCTGACTCATATCTATGAGGTTTTAATCAGATCTCTGGTTAGATCTAATAGGGGTCTAAGTATGTGCTTAGTTGTCAGATATTGATCCTCACACTCGTGTTTATGCTGCGCTTAAATTAATTCATGTCTGATAAGCCCCCTATATCCTGTTTATCTGTATGTGGGGGGGGGAGACCTGTAGTTCGACCTTTTGCCAAGAAATGAATTAATCATCCTCTCTTTACTGTGCCTTTTTTTTTTTTGCTATTGTGAATTACCATGGGATGTATTAAGCGCCGGCTTTTCTCTTCATCCATTATATTACTGGCTGCTTATTTGCTGTAGGACATTGAGTAAAATAGCACAACACAGCCTACACAAACATGAGTTTATGGAGACTCAGAAACTAATAACTCGCTAACATAATTCGCAGCAGAGGAATGCTTAAATTCTCTATAACAATGTAATACTTGCATTCAGTAATGTTAGTGTTACAGGGGTATGGCTTGAATAACTGCTTTACTGTACTGAAAATTGGGTTTATTTCTGGGTGTTAACAAATAAGGGTGAGCAATATGAACATTTCACAATACGACAACGTTATCATCTTTTTGAGACTCCCGAGTGGCGCGACAGAAAAGCGTTCGCCTTATCATTGCGAGATCGTGAGTTCAAATTCAGACAATACCACAGCCATGCATCGCTGGGAGCCATGTGAGAAAATAAGCCGTGATCTCTGAGTAGGAGGGGCTGACTTCTTTCTACTGTCAATCACAGTGACACTAGCCAATCGTGCGTCATGTATGTGGAAGAGGGTGGATAGCACTTTTCTCCACGTGAGTTATGCTTCACGCATCTGGAAGGAAGCACGACTCTCCCCAGGGTCAGGGTGAGAGCTGGCTGGTGTGTGGGAAATGGCAACCTAATTAGTGTGAAATTGGGGAACATCCCATAAAGTTCTTTAGTAAATTCAAAATTGTAATCATTGGAAATTGCTGTGGTATAAGAAGAATAAAACACCCTAAGAGGATGTGCTGTTATGAAAATAAGCAACTTCTGTGTGGGAGCAGTTACTCCATCACACCACCCTGGCTTTTGAATAGTACGAATAGTGTTCATGTATACTGTGTCAAGGGTGTATAGCAAATTTTTTACACAACAGCTTGGTGTTCAAGACAAAACCTGGCAACACGTTCATCACATATTTACGTTAAGGAACTTTCTGTGTTTAGCCTTGACATTAGTAAAGAGGAAACATTTTAGAATAATGGTGTGTTGCACCTGAGTTTGACACAAAAAAGAAGACAAACTGCTTATTTATTCCTTTGACATTTTTATTCAGAATTGCTTGCGATTTTCTTATGGTGTAAACAATTACACCAGGATTTTTTATTTAATACCAGGAATCCATGATGCGTCTCATGCTCATGAAGTTCATGTTGCCGTAGTCCCTGAAGCTGCGGTACTCTCCGGGCCTGAAGTACCACATCCTGCCTCTGTAGTGAGGATGCTCATACATGAGCCAGTGGCCATCCATCACGTGGCACGAGTGGCTTCCACTGGACCAGCGGTAGCGATCCATGACGGAGTCGCAGTCGTCGCTCAGCTCCGTCATCTGACCCATGAAGTTGTCCCTCTCATAGATCTTCATTCTGTAGGGGCCCCTGTACTGTTTTGAGGAAGATACAAGCCATTTGAAAATGAACATTTATAATATTATGATAACATTTATGCATAGCTAACTGAGGCAGTTATTGTAGTTCGTTAGCATGCTATGAAATGATCAGCATACCATGGGGATCATGCGGCAGGACCTGATCCAGTTGTTGCCCCAGCCCCACATGTTCATGTAGTCGGGGTACTCGCCCCTCCTGATGAAGTACTGGTTTCCCATGAAGTTGGGGTGATCGTACACCATCCAGCAGCCGCTCTCCACCCTGCAGGAGTGGCAGCGGCTCAGGTAGGGGGACATGTCGGAAAAGTCACTGCTGCACTCATAAGAGCGGCCCATGAAGTTCCTGTCCTCGTAGAAGATGACCTGTTTGGGCAAAAAGGTTCAAGTAGTTATGTGCAAGAATAGAAGTGTGTTTAAACCACAATATGCGCATTCATTTTCTAATATTTGTGTAAGATACTGTGCTTACCCTGGCCATGGTGGTGATGAGATGGATAGCCTTGTTGGTCTATGTGACTTCCAACTGGTGAGCTGATACTGTACCAGGTGTAACCCCTCCCTTTTATACCCAACCCAAACCCAGAAACCATGTGGTGCCTATTGTGAAAATTCCTGACCAAGCAACATAGCACAGAGGCCCAAAAAGAGCTGAAGGTCTTTCACCAAATCTCCACGTGACCTGGTCTAGAGAAGGCTTTTGAATAGCTGCTCCAGGCAAGACAATGCAGCTGGCACTGTGTCTTTTTCTGTATGCATACTATACGCATATTGTGTTTGCATTCTGCACAACCGGTAATTGCCCTTCAAATACTTTTTGTAATTTATGCAAGCTGGCAGCAGGGTTTGGTTAGGAAATTACATACATGTAGAGTATGGAGTTTTCCATCCAGTTCTTTTATTTTATTTGTATAGCACATTTAACAATAGACATCATCACAAAGCAGCTTTACAGAAATCTAAATGTGATCCCTAATGAGCAAGCCAGAGGTAAGTGTGGCAAGGAGAAACTCCCTGAGGCAACCAGGAACCAGACTCAAAGAGAACCCATCCCCTTCTGGATGACATGGATAGTGTCTAAATGTCCTAAATATCACAAAAACATTGTACCTCAAGGTCAAGGGTGCAAATCTGTCACCTTGTAAGTCTACAGTTCAGGAGTGGCTTTGTTGTGACATTCCTACTCTAATGCAATTAATAAACCTGGACATTAAGGGAAATCTTGAATCAAGTGTGATTGGCAAGTAAAGTTAAAAATTTTGCAGGCTAGTGTTAATGTTCAATAAGCACAATGGTAGATATTCCTAACACTGGCTTGGGTAGACACGAAGTTGGTCTGTAAAACCTTACCTATCTCTAAGGTGATTTGTAGCCGATTAAATTATGTAATCATAATAGCTAAAATGAGTAATAATAGAAGTAGAATGTCACTCCTACTTCTGCGGGTTATAAAGTCTGGTTTCATGTGATCCTACAATCATTATTATTAAAGGAATGGCTCTGTTGGAATGATAAATTGTTCAATATTGCTTACATGACCTTACATATTCCCTTAGGTGAGTAGCGTTGCTCTGTCAACAGCAGCTATTCCATCCTTTCTGCTCAATGAAAAAATTACAGCAACTCCGAGTGACTGCACTTGCATGCCGTGATTGACGCATACTGTAGCATCAATCTTGATTGAGAGTGGCATTATTTGTTGTATATTTTGCTAGGAAGGAATTAGCTTCTAGTAGCAGTTAATTTTTAGTTAGCTTTTGGGAACTTCGAAGCGTGAGCAGAGGTCTCTTCTTTCTGTAAAAAGCCAAATGGTGCATCTGAATCTGATTATAACACGTTATCTGATCATTCCAAATACTGTATTCATATTCAGTTACTACAGGGATGAGTTCTCAGGACTTAGATAAAAGATCTAATGGCGTTTTGCAAATTGTGAGAAAGTTTAACTGGTTTCAAATTTTCTAAAACTTTGCTTTGTACATTATGTCCACCACAACTGTCACACTGTAGTATTGAAGCCAAGTCTACTGTGATAAATCTATTCATCAGGATCCCTGCTGAATACGATAATAGAGGACACCCTGCACATTGTTCTTACTCCCTGAATAACATCAGAATTTATTAGCATAATCAGAGTGGTTTGTGATACTATTGCTTGTTAATTTTATTTGTAATGAGTGTTTATCAAATTGGAATGATGTTTCTATTAAATGAAAAGAACACTACACCGCTGTGAGTTCTCCATTTCTCTCATCCTCTTTATTAGTTGAAACATTACCAAACTGTTAAATAAGTGTTTAGCCACAGGCTACAGTACAAGGGTCCCAGTCATGCAGGTTTCTTAAGCAGAGTTCACGCTGTAATCGTCTTTTGGAATGAATCGACTTCCTCCCTACTCCTCTGCTCAGTGCTCTTTCATTTCTCTTCCTTTTTTAAGAACAATACATTCATCCTGCTTAGCGCTGGAAGGCTCACCCATTCTCTCACCTTTATCAAGGACAGAAATAGTGCCTCATCAAAGCGACAAGCAGCCTCCACTTCCAACGACCTGGAAGTTTCAAAACTGTTCGGCCAAGACGGCCATTATGTTCTTCTGGTCCAACAGGGTCTACCCACTCATCCCTCAGGGGCTGGTAGAGTTCAACACAACAAGAAAGTTGCAGCCAAGCTGTGGAAATGAACAAAATGAGAGGAAAGCGCGCCTCCCACTCCTCTGAGAACACTTCTGTCGGACAGCCACGGATCGAAAAAAGATGCGTTTGATTCTTGCAAGTGTGGAAATGTTTGCGCTATTAGAACAGCGCTTCGTGCTTTGACCTTTTCTCAACAAGGAGGCCACTTCTCCCAGCGAAGATCAATACTTCACCTTCTGCTCGTCGTTTAAACATAACTACTTTCTATTGGAGCTTGAAAGGGATTTTAGCCTCAATGTCAAAGGCCACGCCGCGCTTGAAAGTCAAACCCACAAACATAGAAGCAGTGCTGAGTGCTTGTTTGTTCTTCTCTCTAGGTTTTCATCAATAACTTTTGGCAAATTTAGTTTTAAAGCTGATGGTTTTGCTGTAGCGAGGGAGCCTGTGCAGGAATGTGGGGTAATTTGAAGGTATTGTAACTTGATGCTTCCTTTTACTATTTTGTTTATGTTCAGTTATATTCAATTCAATTTTATTCGTACAACATTTTGAATAATTGACATTGTCGCAATGCAGCTTTTTAGATATCCAGATGTAGATTTTGATTACTAATGAGCAAGCCAGAGATGACAGTGGCAAGGAAAAAAAAAACCCTGAGAAGGCATGAGGAGGAAACCTTGACAGTAACCCAACTCAAAAGGGATGTGTCCTCTTCTGGCTGACCCCGGATAGTGAGATTATAAATTATTACACTTCTACAGCTGTATACTGTAAAGAAAAACTGTGAATAGCAGTCCTGGGATGAGCACCGGACAGTCTTTATGATTTCAGCAGCATTGTGTTTGGCTCTAATTATGCGCATTGCCGACTTCACTTCATCCAACTATATTCTGGTTAGATTGTTAAATATATCATATTTTGCATATTCTGCAGAGTTAAAACTATCTCTTCATCATGTAGTCAGTATGGAAATTAGTGTCAAACCCTTAACGGCCCTGTCTCTCGCTCTCAGAAGTTATGAGACTACCCTCACATATTGATTTTGTGTGCATATATATATATATATATATATATATATATATATATATATATATATATATATATGTGTGTGTGTGTGTGTGTGTGTGTGTGTGTGTGTGTAATGTGTGTGTGTAATGTGTGTTTGCCTTTGTGTTTCAATCATCCTTGTTTCTACTACATGCAGCCTTGTTTGTGGCCCAGTGCTGAATGTTGTCAAGAGTTGGAATAAGACACGAGCCTGTCGCCCATCACGGTCTAATCACGAGATCATATATTTTAATGAGGCGTATAATAGCTTTTAACCCGTATCATTAGAGCCAGATACACTGTGGCCTGCTCTTTTGCCTTGCAAAAGGGGAAAACTGTTTCTTAATTACGCTGTGTGTCGGCTGGGTCACGGGCGCCAGTGTGTAACTGTCTCTGTGTGCCTGTGTTCCAGCATTATCTGGTCATTAAAATATTCACGAGGGATTTGCCCCCAACCTTCAACACACACACACATACACACGTGCACGCAAGCAGAGGCACACAGTCTCCTCTCCCGCCCCCTGTACCTATTAACACCTCATCTCTCTCTAACAAGCTCTGTTGTCGATCATGAGGCTCTTCCTGCCAAAGGAAAGGTCTAAGCTGCACGGAGAGAGAGAAACAGATATTCAGAGCACCCAGTCTGTTTGTCACAGGGAAGATGTATAGCCACAAATGCAATCGAATTCCTCACCGCGGCTTTAATTAGAGACTTTGGTGTTAGATTTGCCAGTATTTTCATTCATTTGTGGTGTGTAAATTAACTATTTATTCTGAGTGTTTTGTTAAATTAATGCCTCCTTATTCATTTTAACTGGAAACTGTTGAATCCCGTTATGTTAATACAAATATTATTAATTAATGCATCTTGTTTTGGTTGAATATAATTTAATTGCACAGAAGAATGCAAGGTTTCATATGTGGGTGGGCAAAAGGCAGTGGACATTGATGCTCACGTTAATCTGCACGAAAATCAAATTATTTGACCTCCAAGCCCGACGACGCAAAAGCCAACGCCAACTGGACTGCTGTTAAATATTTAGCACGCTCCTGTCATGAATACAAATGGGGCACAAATTGGAATCTACAGGCGGGTGACCCCGCGACTAAAGCCTGGGGTGCAAAGGGCCTCGCTTTGCTTTCAGCGTTTTAATTACCGCGACTCCCACCATCATGTGAAGGACAAGCGGCGAAATGCAGCACCTGGTAAACGTCACTTTTCTCCGTCTGCCTCGTCACTTAGCAGAAGTCACGATGCAAAAAGTTGTGCTGTCGTAAGTGGACTAATTAAACAGAAGGCTGGATTTGTTTAGAGATTATTCGGCCCTGATACCTGTTCAGCTCTGATGACTGTACGGTGTGAATTAAATTGCATTGACACGGCTATAAGTCTATAATAGCCTGTAGTGAATGGCCTCACGCTCTACCAGTCATCCGTGTCGACTTATTTGGTCATTGTTATGTTGAAATAGAAAAGGAAAGCATCCCTGGTGATGTTTTATTTAAAAGAAATGTGCTCATATTGATTTCCCATTTCGCTCAAGTGGCAGCGTCGTTAGCCATTAGCCTGCAGTTCAGTGACAGCACCCATCCGTAAGTTCATTCCAGGCTTTTATTGTGTTATCATGTAGGACATTGTCATTGAAAGGCCTTGACAGGTCATATGTTATTATAACTTATTAACCAAATGGGACATTCGATGACTAGACAGTCCTCATAGGCTTCTTTGTTTAAAAAGTGCTGTGGCTTTTATGTTAAGTGAACGTTTCCGGATAAAAACACACACTCTCCTTAAGTGATACCATTTGTGCGCAAACAAAAATAAATATTTAGAAAGTACCATCATCGTGTGAACCGCACAGGCAAGTCAACGTGAGATTTCTCAAATCACTTTGGAAAATCATGAATATCATTAGTGTGTATTGATTTTTGCTTGTAGCTAATTGATGATCATAATCCTCTATTACTAAAGCAACATTTGAACATGTCTTGATTAATGGACTTAGAGGACAATGAAAATCAGCTTATTTTTTTCCCTTAAACGCTTCATTTAAACTAATTAGTGTTGAAATCCATATTTTATAATTTACTAGGCTAGTTTTGTCCTTGCAAGGCCGCCACATTTCGTCCCTTTGTAACTGGAATTGCTGTGTCCCCTGTGCCTGTCCACAGTCCCCCACACTGAAGCGATTAGTTATGCCTGGCCTGTAAGCACTGAATCAGAGTTGGGGACCCAGGGGAAATAAATTTGGCGGAAAATCAGTGCGGGAAGATTTAATTATCACGCGGGGACCTTTTCCTGCTCCTGGCTTGCTGAACCCAGGAAGGAAAGGGGGGAAAAAAAAGCACATTGTGCTGCGACGAAATCTACACGGCGCTTGTCCTCTCCTCCCAATTTGTTCCCCAGCACGGTGATAAGCCAAGCAATTACCTTTTTATTGATTTTTCATCACTGCAAATTTAAAGTTAAACTTCTGGCCTACCTTCTTTTGAAAAGACGTGGTGTGTGATTAAGTACCCCCCCACAACACACACCCACTTTCTCCTGCTGTTTGATTTCAGTGAAAAGAAGAGCAACACATGGCACAATCTTATAACCTCACGTGACCTGCCGTCAATGGCGTAGGTGATTGGGAGGAGCAAAACTGTGCTACATCACATTTAGTAGGTTGTCTTGATATCTGGGAGGTGAAGAGCTTGCTTGCTATTAGACAAACTGTTAAAACTGATCAGATGATTGACAGGCGAGTGGTAATTGATTCAGATTGGGTACAGATTATTTTAAGATTGGACAAATCATGCAAGGGAAAGTGCCAGTGTGATGCCCAGTCACATAATGTAATAACATGTGGTGAGCTAGTTAGCTAGTGCATTAATAGAGTAGCATTGACATGTGTTGCACCATTGTGACGTGTTACGTTCGAACGTATCTGTATACCAAATGAAAACTTTTGTTTTGCGAAAGTCAATAATGTGTCAATAATAAAGTCAATAATAACCAGTTTTCTGGTTGTTGAACCTACTTGTCCAGGGCATCTGGGCTACTGATTTGTCCACCCCTATATTTGAAACCAATTTAAGCTGTGTTTATTTTGCTAAACACGGGCAGTACCAGTGCACATTCAAGCTTTTTTGACTCCTATACCTAGTGTTCATCCTCCTAGGGCTGTAGTGCCAATGAACATTTTATAGGTTAACCCTGCGTTTTTCAGTGATATCTGGCAACCTACTGTGACACAGGGTGGAGCTATTATTAGAGTCGCAGCGTAGGCAGGTTGAACAATGTGAAAAAGTTCAACTGTAAGCAAATGAGAACCAAAGTGATGTGGTGACTACCAATGGGTTCACTCTCTGTGAAACCTTATCCTTGTTTTTAGTTCCACATGTGTGTTCACCCTCACAGCTCAGTGTATTCACCACGCTGCTACAGCTGAGTGCCCAAAAATAACAGCACTGATGTTTAGTCTGCAGCGGACACAAAGTGAACACGTTGGTTTAGACTCATTCTGACAGTAGTTGGTGCTGTTGCAGTTTATACATAAGCGTTACCTTTTCCTTTGCATCTCAGATTTAGCAGAAAGATCTGATTTGTGAATAAGTGGATGGTTTCAGATCTAGCACTGCAGTTTCTGTATTGCACTAGCCAAGTGCTTGCAGTGTACAATGACTTGAGTGACATGCGGCCAAAGGTCGCTGCTCTCCACACACACAACATGCATGTTCTATCACATTCCAGGGGTTACTACCTAAAGTTTTACCATCAGGCAGAAACTGTGTCCGGGGGGCTGCTGCGATAGCATAAACGGCTATGTGAGAATGTGTGTAAGGCTGTCTGAGGGACTTTTTGTATTTATGGTCTGGGAATGAGAGGAGTTCCACAGGGCTCACTGTTATTAGCCGTGTGGGTGGTGGGCTCATTCTCACCTCATCAAGAAGTGGCCGGTGGTCCTAAATACACACACATTTGGGAAGGTGGGCAGCCTCTGTGATTGGGTATCACGTTTGGGACACACTGAGGTGAAGGGTCACTCAGCGGGTAACCACGGTGCGCACATGCTAAATGTCACTCAACGAGTGGCTATAGCTATTGCTCCTATTGCACTTTTCACCTTTTTGGAGTAACCACAGTGTCAGGTTGGACCAAGCCGAGGGCTTCCATTTTAATATTTAAGGAAATATTTAACCCAATGTGCCTAAAATGAATCTGTTGTAGTCTTTTCATAAATACAGTAAATAACATACTAGGTAATCAAGTGTCTTCTTGCTCATCTCCACAAATATATATAAATAAAATCTATAATATTTATTATACTGTGTGTGTATATATATATATATATATATATATATATATATATATATATATATATATATATATATATAATATGTGTGTGTACATACATACAGTATAATAAATATTATAGATTTTATTTATATATATTTGTATATATAATTTTTTTTTCCTTTTTTTTTCTTGCAATGTAGCGATATCAGATTGAGCCCTGTGCTTAGTGGTTCCTCCGTAAATTTCAACAACACTAACATGTTAAAAAGATTTCTTTGTTTTCATTTTATTATAGGCAGACTGGAGTTCCCAGGGTCGCTGCTCTGTATTATTTAAACTGCCAAAGCTGTGAGCTTCTCCGTCTGTCAGGCGTATCCTCGAATATAGATTGGAGCCTTATAGATCATACTAAGGGCAAAGGAAAATGGAAAGTTGGCCATTATTATAGTCACATTATGTGTTTCAGTAGGTCTTAGTCTACCTACATGTTTGTGTAGAAGTAAAGCAGGAGGAGCGACAGTGTGTAGCTGACCATTTCCCTGAAGCCCGATGACCTCATTTTTATTTTAAAGGCCTACTCCAATTAAGTAATTAGTTGCTGTGGTGTTTCTCTAATTGCAGAGTTATTTATGAAACAGCTACTGAGCAGAAAACCGAGAGCTGTGCACTTTTCCTCCTCATTCATTTAATCTCTCACTTTCCTTTCCTCTCAGTCTTCCCCTTGTTATTTTGAAAGGAGCATTAATGCATCTTTTATATGACATCTGACTGAGCAGAGCATTACAGCAGGTCAGTAACATGCAGTCCACTTGCGCAGAAGCACTATATTAGTTTAACTAGCAAATATATTGGCCTGAATGTATGTGCGTGAGTCTGGATGTCCGATCAATCTGCTGTTATTGCAGTTGCTTTGTTACTGAATATCAGTTAATATTGTTAATGTATTGCATTACAAGAGCACGAGGAAGGTAAAAAAAGGCCTTTTCTGGACGTACGCCCACTTAAAGAGCAAGAAGCAAGTTGCAGGGCTATTAGGGGATCTTAGGAGGATTTACACACACGCACACACACACACACACACACACACGACAGTCTAAATCAGGACTGCAGTGCTGTGATACGTTGCAGGTACGTGAGGCCATCTATGGACACTCACCCTGCACTTACACAGCTGGACCTTATTAGCCATGTCTCTGTTTTAGTTACACTTAGTTTAAGTGCCGCCTCTGGCACACTGGTCAGGTGAGCTCTTGCTTATTGGAAAAAGAATAAGCTATTAAAAATCCAACTATTCAAATATTCGCCACATTATTTAAATGTACACAATAATATTTTGACTATTTGTTGGAGCTATAGAGCTTTTTGTTCCTGAACATTTCACCTACAACATATTTGATCATTTGACATTATTATTATTTTTTTTTTTTTTCTTAAACGTTAACTTAATTAACTTCAATCCAAACCTCAATAACTTATGTTATTGAGGTTTGGATTGAATCCATTCAAAACAAATGACATGTCAAACACAGAGGTGCCAACATTTATGCATTAGCTGTAGCATTTATGATTTTGGAACCTGAAAACAAAAAGCAAATGAAATCGTGGAAAAGCCTATTCATAGGGAAAGGAGGTTGGATGAACGATACACATATGCTTCTGGCAGCAGGTACTTTCACTTTGCGCTTCCTTTACTGGATGACCTGTAAATTTATGAATCTCGGTTTTGTGAGCCAATAGATAACAAGAGGGCGGGGCTGTCGTCTCTGCTTAGTAATAGCACAGGGTTGGAACCTGCTTTTTCTCATTTGTGCTGTTTATCATTTATGCTTTTGTGGAGTTGGCCCGTCCACCGACATGAGTTCGGATTTTTGTTGTAAAGTCATGTTTTTTTTCTCTATAACAGTTATAACAACTGTTATAATTCAAAAATAAGTAGGCTGCAAGCAGCAGTTTGGCCCAGTACCATATCATTCTAAGATTGTTTCATTTTCAAATTTCAATTCTATGTCCAGTAAATGTTCCCACTCATTCCCTGCTGCCATGTGACGAAAGATTGTATCACGCCATAAAACTTCGCCTACTCAAGAGCAGGTTACCCAGAGCACTCCTGGTGTTGTGTTATAAGCGCTCCCTGTGTATTAGGTGATGTTGAGCTGATGCACTTATATTACAGACCCCAGGAGTCATATGAAGGGCATCAGTGGTTAAAACAATTTAAAAAAAAAAAAAAAAAGAGAGGAAGTCGTACGTGTTTTTATGGAGTTTTATCCAACTTTCCAACACTGCAGCACTGCATTAAAAAGTAGGAGAGGCCTAGAAGTTCTGTTTGCTTCTGTTTGTTCAGTTTAACACACTAACACACCAGTCCACTAAACTTTAGACTTAAAGACTGCATCAGGCTCTATCAGGTCTGTGAAACTAGTGAAGCTTACAACCCACCATTATCAAAGCTGGTATATTTATCATCGAGTTCTTCTAGCTGTTAGCTTATTTGACAGGTTACTGTAATTAAACGAGTTTAATCCAAACCTCAGTAACTCAAAAGTCTATGAATAACGGCAACTTGGACCTAATGAGATATATTATATTAGAGCTATATGGCTCTAATAAATAGACAAAATATTAATTTCACATTTAAAAAGTGTTCATGAAGTAAATTGGTGGGGGAGGGGGGGATTGTCTGTGGAATTTATTGTACTAAAGATTATGGGATCTTTAGGGGAACCTGGCTACAAAACATTGGAGAACCTCAATAAGCAAGCTTTAAAAAAAATAAATAAAAATTGCTATCCTTATGACTGGATCTGTAGCATGTGTGCAACTACCATGGGAAACAATTTTGGCACAATTTTCTGCAGTGTGCAGAGAATAGAAACCCATTTACTCAAAACTCACTTATAATAATTATAATAATAATAAGAAGAAGCTCTTATGGAGTCTTCAATCAAAGGTATTGTAAATTAAGCTCCAAATCTGGAGATGGGATGATTTTTTTCAGAAGGGAAATATTTGGCTACTTGTGAAGTGGATCTGATCGCACATACACCACAGATGCAGTGGACAGAACAAACTTTATTGCTGATTTATTTATTTCAGCAAGTCTCAAAATTCAGCAAGTCAGTGTGTTCATCTGTGAGGCATGCTTTGGGTCGTGAACCTGCTAGCGTTGTTTTGCTTTGAACAATAAGGAAATGTAACGTAGATTAAAGCAATCCTGCAGTGGTGCGCTTGTACGTGTTGCACATTGATGTTCACCTCCATGGACACCAGCACGCGTACACAAACGTGCATCATTCATATCACTGTGCTCAGCTTTTACTCTCTGGGGACACGAGTGACATCTGGCACGAGCTGCCACTGTGTCCTCGTACGTGACCCTACGCTAAACAGCGGAGGGGAGGACGGGGGCTTCTACATCACAGTGCACGCCAAATCAGGACCACTGATGAGTTATGTCAGCTGTGTGTGAGACAGTTTTGTGTGTGTGATCCTGGTTTTGTCGCTCAGGCCTCACAGCGTCACATGCTTTCCTCTCTCTCCCTCTCTCTCTCCCTCACTCTCTCTCCATTGAGATCTCATTTGTCAAGGCCGCCAGCAGCAGGGTATTAGTTATGCAAATATTGACGTGCCGCTTTGGCCTGGTAGCTATCAATTGAAATCAGCAAATCAATGGCCCTAATAGCTGCTCATTACGCACTTGATGCATTTTCAGGGATAGCATCGGAAGCTGCCAGCTCACCTAATCAATGCAGTCAAAAACTATTACCTTCCTCCCAGTCAGACACCTTTTTCATTCGCTCTGCACTGTTTAAAACCACCTCACCTTCTCACCAAACCATAAGCCTAAGATATATTCCTGGGGTATAAATGATGTCATTTACATCACTGCATATACATCACTGTATATACATCACTGCATGTGGCTGAATATTACTTTTAATTATATTCATTTTGTAGCTAGCATAATCTGCTGAAGCTGAAAAGATCTAATCTGATAACAGAATAATACAAAAAAAAAAAGTTTATCATTATTCTATCTCTACCACTATGTACGTAATGCGAAGATCACATCCAAACTTCCTTTCACTTCTGAGTTATGTCTGCAGGCCTGAAGCTAAAATCAAGGCTGCTGCTTTCTTCCTCTCTACTCCAATTCCCCAAAGCCTCCACCACACACTCTCCATCAGGAGTGGACACAGTCTTTATTTAGACTCCAGATTGGAACAGATAAATAAGACGGGTGCTAATGGGAGAAGTCGAGCTCTGGGTGGGTGTCGGGGGCTCGCCGGGATAAATCATTAGATGGAAGGTTATTGGAAATGCAGCGGGATAAAAGAGCGAAGAAGCCAGTAATTGCCTTAAAGCTCAGACTACAAAGCCTCACTCGGG
Organism: Pangasianodon hypophthalmus; assembly: GCF_027358585.1. Classification (NCBI taxonomy): domain Eukaryota; kingdom Metazoa; phylum Chordata; class Actinopteri; order Siluriformes; family Pangasiidae; genus Pangasianodon; species Pangasianodon hypophthalmus. The sequence goes on along the minus strand of NC_069730.1, from coordinate 5,817,858 downwards.
CTTTTACAAGGCCAGCCGGCAACAAAAGAGCCGTAATTTATGAGCTCAGCGTAAAAGAATAGCATAATTGCATTAAAAATTAATGCTAATGAGGCCCAAAATGGGGAAGGTGGTTGTTATGAAAGTTTGTATTCATCTTCTCCGGCTTGAATGATGGGCCGGTGGCTTGATTAATGGCTTAATTTCTATCAATTAGCAGGCAAAAAGATTCTCCACAGAGACAGGAGGGGCTCAATTGAGCGTTGAATTACATATCTCGGCCTGGTGAGGAGAGGGTAGAGGAGAGGGCAGGAGACTCAGCCACTTATCTGTGTGTGTGTGTGTGTGTGTGTGTTGGTGTGTTATTCTATTTAAAAATCCAGGTTGGAGAAGCAACACACAGGTCCTGAGGTTGAGTACTGCTTCTCCTTCCGCATCCACTGTCTTATTACTTTGTGTGTGTGTGTGTGTGTGTGTGTGTTTATTTAGAGTGCTTTTCAGTTGCTTTCATCCTCAGGAGCGATGCCATCATTAAGCCTTGTTTTACTGCCTTTCTCGCCGCCTAATTGAAGTTCATGACATTCTAAAGCCCTTTTGAATTTACAGCCATTTGTAACCAACTGCCTGATGACAGGCACTTATTTATTTATTTACTTATTTATTCCTCAGCCACGACGAGATCCGCCGTAATTGAGTTTGTGGAGCTAATGCGTTCAATTACAAGAATTAATCAGGCGCAGTGAAATAGTCTTATTTCTTTCTCGCTTTTCTGTCTCGTGTCACTCGCTCACGTGTCACAGGGTTCCTACAGAAACATAGAAACATACTGAAAGTATAAAAGTATGGAATTGTATTAATATATGTAGATTTAGATCGCTAATGAGCAGGCCAGAGGCAACGGTGGCAAGGCGACAGGAGGAAGAACCCTTGTGGGAACCCGTCCTCTTCTGTGTGACAGCGGAAAGTGGGATTATAAATCATTCCAGCGTACAGATGTAGAAGTAGAAGGAAAGGCAAACAGTACAGTGTGTTGAAAGGTTGCTCGGTTTGAGTATATGGTGAATAGGGTTCCTGGGATGAACATAAGGGCACTTTTTTCTATTCAAATTTCAAGTGAATACTGTGAAAGATCAATATTTTATCATACTGAATGATGAAACTGCTCATGGATGGAAGTAGCTCAAAGGATTTACAGCAGCAACGTAAATATGTGGGTTTACAGAGCAGCGTCTCCGCTTGAAAAGCAAGTGAAGTTAACAAACACAGATAGCTGGACTGTAATCGATTCACTTCCACTGAAAACAGGGTTTTTCACTCGAATCCTGTTGAGCTTCCATTTTCTTAAACTGCAATTCCACACTTGATGCAGCTCGTTATATTATTCAGCGCTCCATGAGTTGACGTGTTGAACAGGTATGAGGAATGTATTAAGGAGCTGGAGAAGGCATGAGCATTTTTGTTTCTCGTATTACAGTGTTTATAAATGAGAGTTTGTGCCTCAGAGTTTGCGGTTTGAAAACATTTATATTGTGTGGAATGTGATTTTGTCCATAAGATTAACATTGTAAGGGTTAAAATAAAAAAATATATCTTTTAACCCATCTCAAGAAGCAATTTTTTTTTTTTAATACAAGCTCTCTTCTCTGACAGCCTGCATGTTGCATAGAATTAGCAAATACACAAAATGTAGTTAACTAGCATGCTTTATAATGGCATTAACATTGTTTTATTGTTATTATTATTAATAATAATTTAGATTCAATCTATAATTTGGGTAACAGGGTTGTGCCTCATCAGTTAATATCACTGAAAATGAAAAAAAATTATAATAATGAGAGAGATTGATTTTCTTCTTCCCACAATCTTCAGGAAATTTGGATGATGCAACTTCCTGTTGAACATGTCACTTCATTTCATGGGGTGAATGTGTTCAGGTAACGAGGCTGAAAGAATGTTGTGGGACTCTAAAGTGTATTGGACGAGTCATGAAAAGGGATGTTTCAAACAAACATAATATGATTTCTGAAGTATTTTAATGATTATATATTTCAAGTGTAGTTATAGTAGGTTGAGATGAGTAAAATGCTGTTTTCTAAGTGCTGTAGAGGTTTTATTATTGTTTTATCAGGTTATTTATCTGAAACATGCACGTATGTTGTTGTGAAAGATACTTTACATGTGTTTTATCATTAATTTACATACATATTAGTAAACGTGATATCAGTGGGACACAAATGACACCCTACTGTAATCGTAGAATCATCCATATTGTCACTAATTATATGTAAAATATGTGACGGAATTGGATGTATTCTTATGCACTTGATTATACTGTGTGCTGGGGAATCCACAGAAGACTCTGATCTGGAAAGCGTATGACACTTTTTAATATAAAAACATGTAGAAACTTGTGAGGACGCAGAGGATAGAGACAAGGCATTTGGCTGTTCAATACCTCCCTCTGCTGGAAAACTGTAGCCAAGCTTCCCGTTTCTTTCCTCGTATGAAAAAGACGAACAGCACCATAATTTCCTGATTGTAGATTTCTTATTGGAAAGGTCGTCCGAGTTTGCCTGCAGCTTTATCCTTCTCTTTCTGTCTATGAGAAAGACAAAGAGCTTCTTAGAGCCTACAATAATTTATTGATTTTGATGTCTCGTTGGACTATTTGGGCCAGTTTGCCTTTAGCTGCTTTAATTATTCACGCTTGTTTTAACATTTATACATGCCTAGAAGCGTGTCCAAAACCCAAAGTGGTGCTACACACTGGAAATGGAATTCACAGAACCTCGGGATATGGTTAAAAGAAGAAAGCTTGCGTAAGGATTGGGAAATGCCATGTACACAACTTGTCCATCTAAAATGTCTTATAGTTTTTATTTCTATTTTTTTTTCATTCTCTCTCTGTCTTCTTCTGTATCCCTGTTAACTGGTATGTTCTCTTTCACCGCTTATATTTTTTACGATGAGGATAATGTAGTGACGATGGACTCAGCACTCTAAATGAATGTCTTGGATAATGTGTCAATATTAAATATCAACTTTGACCTGGCTTTGCGCTGACGGCGGCTGGCAGTGGCCTTTCTCCGGCAGCGCTATCGATTTCCCGCTGTCTGCGTCTCACCCGGGCCCCTTCTCACCGAGTCCATTATTTTTGATTTTCCTATGAAATACATATCTTTCCCTACTGACATCTGACAAACAGCATATGGAAGTCATTTTATCTACCAATAATGTGTTTGTCAAAAAGCATGAGGCTTTTATAGAATCCCGGGCCGAGGATAGGTTGTCACCGGTGCGCACAGGCTCGGTGTGTGTTTCTTTCTGTTGGTGTATCAGTTATTAAGACACTCTACACACACACACACACACACACACGTGGGATTAATATCAGGGGTGATTGAGGGGCACTGGGCACCGGACTGCTGTCATGTGAAAGACAGGCAGCTGGAGGATATTGTGTGTTTTTTTGTTTGTTTGTTTGTTTTTTGTTTTTTTTTTTAGCTCTGTCCTTCTAGACTTTTGAAGTAATGAACACTATTTTGGGAGACTGTTGTCTCTCCCTTCTCTCTATCTCTCTCCCTCTCTCTCTCTCCCTCTCTCTCTCTCACTCACACACACACACACACGATCCTTCTCACAGCTTGAACATTGCCTGTCACTTCAGAAGTACATGAGAGTAGTCTGGGAGTGGGACTTCATCAGCACAGGTGTGTGTGTGTGTGTGTGTGTGTTTGTAGTGTACCTGTGTGTAAATTTGCATATATTTTTGGGCTGTCAGAACAAATTTTATGGAAAAAGATGTGAATTTTTGTACACTGGAAAAACCTATTTAAATATAGACTTGTTTTTTTTTGTCTCTGAACACTGCTTAGAATTTCAAGGAGGATAATTCAAAGCAAATAAATACAGATGTGTGGTTTTTGAAGCAATATATTTCACTGCTGTATTCAACAGCGTTTCAATTTCATTATTAAGAATTCAGTAGCTCTTAACATTTAAATCTTTGTCTGTTTTTTGCTTCCATAATGTTCCTGTTTGAATACTATTCAACTTTTCATTTTTGTGTATTTTAAGTGATATTCTACTTACTGACCGAATGTACATCTATTAAAATGTGTTTCTTAACCTGTTTTGCACAAATGACCCTGTCACCTTGTGGTACGAGGGCTCTGAATAAATCATATCATATTTTTAAATATGTATCAATTTTTAACAAAATTTGTGCATCTGGGGCAAAACAAAATAGGTTTTTTTTTGTTTGTTTTTTGCCACAAAAGTGTTGATCATTCAAAGTTACAATGTAAATGTAAGTACATTGATGTAAATACTTCTAATAGAGCTTCTTTGGTCTTCTCTGGGATCTATAAAGCAGCATACCCAATAAGATGAACATAAATTGAAACCAAGCTGAATGTACAGTTATAGGTGATCACATGTAGAAAGAAATGAAACATATACAATACGAATTTAACAACCAAGCCATTTGTGTTGTCACATACATATATAAAGTATGCATTAGTTTCGTGTGTATGTATGTGATCTGTCAAGGGTCACAATTTTGATCTCGTTTAACCCAGTGTTCCACTCTTGTATTAAAAACATTTTAAACTGTAAATTATTGTTCTGCGTGCTCTGTATTTGCCATTTCTTGCTCCTCTATTAATGGCTGGTTGTTAAATCTGTATGGAACAGCAAGGCGGTATACAAATTTAGCCCAAAGTCTTACCCGAAAAGATCTAAAAGAAAAGCTATTCTTTATTAACTTATGTTGCATGTTGCTCCAGTTTTTTACTTGTTTCTAAATTTTTTGTTAATTGCTAAATTAAAAATGCTAAGAGTTTTCATGCACATTTTTCCCCCCCTTCTCTTTGTTTTGCACCAGAGTGTAGTGCCATACATATATTATGTTATTCACTATATCGTGAGCACATGTAGTTAATAGAAACCCATTTTAACCTGTTTCAACTGTCTGGTGCGTAAATTAAAAAAAGGCTCTCTACCAAATATCAGTGACAAAAATCAAGACGAATTTAAAAAAGCAAGTTTCACCTTCTGCGGTTTATGAGAACCCATTTTGTAGTGCTATTGCTGAAGACTGCTGTCAGTAGCAGTATATAATTTTAACCTAATTAATATCTGAATGTATTTACATCCTAATATTTCCACTAGTGCACCTTTAAAGGAATCTGACAACCCTAATATATGTATTCAGAACTCAGTTTCAAAGACTGATTCCTTTACTGTTAAAAAATAAATACATATTTTTTATTATTCCTTCTGACAATCATCAATCATCAGTACTGAGTTGCAGTGAAGAAGAGTGTGTGTTGCTAGTCAGATAATAGGAGTGTTGTGTAAGTGGTGTTTACATCAGCCAGGGCTCCTTCACCACCACCACCACCACCACCATCGCCGCTGCCGCTGCTGCTGTTAACCGCATAAAAGCCAGAGCAAATATTCATTTATTCATTAAACAAGCAGAGCAGGAAGATGTGTTGTGACAGTCATAGTTAATGTGTGGAATTAATTCGTCTCATTAACATGCCAGCAAGGATGCACATGTGTGAAAGAAACATTCAGTGTGTTTAGTGAGAGAGAGAGAGAGAGATCAGGCTCAGTATATTTGTGCTTCTTTACATCTGAGCCACTTTCGTCCAACGATAGGATTAAAGTAGGTAGATTTATTAAAACTGTGCAGCCTGCAGCAAAGGAAAGCAGAGACATGCAGCTGTCCTGCAGATGGATGGATGGGTGGATGGATGGATGGATGGATGGAAAATGAAGGGAGAGGTGTGTGTATTGATTGGCAGATCAGCTGACAGGTGATGCGTAATGAAATTATTGTTATCATCTTAGAATTTCTTTTTCCCTTTCAGATAACTAGAACTGCAGTTTCGTTTTACTTTTTCACTTTAGAAGTTGTTATATACGAGTATTTTTTAATACGTGTATATAAAGGAGCAGTTTTGAGGTTAAATGAGTTGAATTGTTTTGAGTGTATTTGTTTTCTTATGTGTAATATGTTCCTGGTATAGTAGGAGGTGCAACGAGTTGACATTTATCAAATTGTCCCTAGTGCTTTTTTCCCCCCTGTCCTTGTTAGTTTGACCTTCCCTCTGCCCTCATGTCTTTCTCTCCGTTTTTTTTCCCCCCCTCCCTTTGCAGAGGAGGTCTCTCTCGCCGAGCAGGTGAGGAGGATAAAGGAAATCGAGGCCATCGAGAGCGACTCTTTTGTTCCTCAGGCTTTCAAATCATCCCGGGACGCCGCCAAGGTGCGCTCTTCTCTCCCTCCTTCTCCCACTGTCTTTCCCCTCCCTCTCTCTTTCTCTTGCTTTTCATTTGCCTCACATCTCCTTCCTCATCGGTGTGATTAGATTTGCTGCTCGCTGGCCCATATTCCATCTGCGGACAAACGGAATCATTCCCATTCAGTGCCGTTTGAGCTCCGCTTTGTGCACAATAGCTGGGGTCTAAAAAGCGTCTCCCCGAAGTGTCCGAGCCATTCCCACAGAAATCTGCACTGAAGTCACTCACAACCAAAGCCTCACGGTCACATTCCCAATTAGATTAGAGACCAATGCTCGCTGATCTCCACCATCCAAGACAAAAAAGAGGACAGGTGGAATGGGCTGGAGTGATAGATTACAGCAGGATAGAGAGCCGATCTTGGATATTTGTCCGAAAAGGATATGTGGAAAGACTGTTACATCAGGCAAATACACATATGAGTTCAGTAGTAGTTCAGTGATCTTATTAATCTTTGCAGTACATGAACTGAGGTTAAAGCTTGTGTGGTATGGACAGCATTCAGTGGTCTTGTGCCTCAGGCGCACAAGGTGACCGACCGTGAACAGGTGAATGAACTTTCCTAGAGTCAAGTCCTCAGTGTGCAGACGGTGCCATCATGTGGCCAAACATCAAAACACACTGTAGGTTAATATTCACCTGGGTTATTATAGCTAATGAAAAAAAACTACTAAATATTTTTAACTGAAAATAACACCGCATTTAAACAAAATTTATTTAAAAAATTATCCAGGAAAATAAAAAGCAGACATGAATCGACATCTCCCAGATGTGAATCGATGAATCTCCCATTCATCCATTTAAATACTATTGAATTTTAGGTTGTAGACCATTAATGATGCCTTAAAAGTGTTTTTCTGTTGTGTTTATTCTACTTTTCATTCTGTGCCTACAGCTAAAATCTATAACTTTTAAAATTAAATAACTTTAATTTTAAAAGATGCCTAAAAAGTAAAAACTGTTCACAGGTAACTGAATCTGTGGAACTCCAGGAGGCGGGGTCTGGTGTCACACCCACTGTGAAAGAGGAAGTCATCACTCTACCCACTGCCATCAAGTACAGTAACACCGACACTCTCGCTCACCCCAGTGTAAGTGTATAGCTTTAGGTTCATTGCTCACCTTTTTTTCATCTTTCTGTGTATAATGTTTCTGCCACTGATTTTAGATCTCTCTGTGATTTTTTTTTAACATTGATGTTTTCTAGCAGTTTGTATTTTATGTATTCAAAATTCACTCATTGAACTTTTTTTTTTTATTATTCATGCAATAGTCTGTCCTATTTAAGGCTCTACTTTCTGACAGGTTTTATTCTGTCTGTAATATTGGCAGACAGAATTTCCCGCGAAAGCTCTCTCTATCTCAGCGGCAGTGCCGCAAACTCGGTTATGCGTGACGGATGCAGATGAGCCTCACGTAGCCTGATCTATGCGAGCAATATGCCCGAGGCGCACGAGCCCCCCATCGCCAGTAATGATTCAATCATTTAGCCCGCCGCTGCTTACTGTATCTACTGTAATTTCAAGTAATTTTAGCAGAGCGCAGAGGCCGTGTTGGTGTGTGTGTCCTACACGCAGATAACACACCAGGAACCACGCAACATGCATCCAGAGAGCATTAGCAGAAGCGTGTGTGTGTGTGTGTTTGTGTGGCTCCTGTGACAAAGTAGAGGCCCTACAGCAAATGCTACAGGCAAAACCTTAACTCGACATAAATGATACACTTATCTCCACTCCCGGAGCCGCCACACACTAACTCTCTCTCTCTGTCTCTCTCTCTCACACACACACACACACACACACAAACACACACACACACACAGAGTGTGGGATGGAAGCGATCATTCTTTCCTATCCGCAGATTTGATTTCACGCCTTTCGTGTTGTTTGGATGAAAGTAAAGACTGATGAGCGCCGGGGAAGAGTCTCCAACTTCCAAACTTAAGGAACTCATAAGCCCAACTAATGCGGGAATCACTCAAATCCTGCTTTCACGCTGACACCCAAATCACTGTTATGCATTACGCTGTCATATGCGCTTAGGATACGATAGCATTTACTGTCGCTCTCCCTCCCCTCTTTCTAAATCAAATCAAGCCAGCGAGCGTATTATATGAAGCAAACTCAGGCAATTAGAGACCGAGACTGGCGTGCGTAAACAATATAAAAGAGTTGTTATAATGGGTTACATAGACTTCTGATCTGTGATGTCTGCCATTAGTAGATCTTGGCCAAATACGTAAAGTGGATTAAGGCTGTAAGTAGATTACCAAGTGATGCCAGTGTTAGGGAGAGTACTTGTAGGGAATTTAAAATTACATTCCACTGCTATACTTTGAATATGAAAAGACATCTGAACACAAGCCAAGCTCAGTGAACAGGATTAATGAACAGAGTATGCATATATATATATCAATTTAAACAGCAATGCTACAGATAGTAGGCTAGTGAAACATAATAAGCAAGCCAAGTTTATCAGTTAAATCCTGATATCTATCTTATTTGTTCTAATTCCATGTTCAGAAGTCATCCATTATTTTCTCTTTGCATTACCCATTTCTCCTCCTGCTTTCTTTCCTCCTGCTTTTCTCCAAAGCAGCTTATAATTGAGAACAGATACAGTCTAAGCAGTTGAGGGTTACGATCCCATTCAAGGGCCCAGCAGTGGCCCTCTGGCAGTTCTGGGATTTAAACTCACAACTTTCCGGTTTAACCAATGAGCCTTAACTGGATGTGAATGTGCAGAATGTTTCCTTTTCACTGGCTTTATCTTTCTTCAACTGTAAATGTGGAATTACAGCTCCGGTTTGATCCTGAGATCGGGTTATTGTCTATGCTGATTTTCTGTGCATGTTATTTCCGTGTCTGCATGGGTTTCCTCCGGGTTCTCTGGTTTCCTCTCATCTCATAAAAACATGCCTGTAGGTGGATTGGTGACTATAAATTGCCCCTAGGTGTGAATTAGTGTGTGAATTAGTGTTTGAACGGCGCCCTCTGGTGGACTGCTGTCACATCCAGGGTGTACTCCTGCTTCACACCAAGTGTTCCCTGGACAGACTCCAGATCCACCATGATCCTGCCCAGGATAAAGCACTTGCTGAAGATGAATGGATGAACAATAAAAACATCAGTTTTATCCTGGATTTGAAATTTTGCCATGGATGCAAGATAAATGGAGAGGAAAAAAAGGAGATGAAACTGTAAATGAATCACAAGGAACCAGAATCAGTCCAGAATTGGCTGAAATACACTATATTGCCAGAAGCTTGTGGTCACCTGAAGATCAAACCCATATGTGCTTGCTGAACATCCCATTCCAGATTTAGTTTAACTTTGCTGTTATAATAACCTCCACTCTTCTGGAAAGGCTTTCCACTAGATTTTGGAGTGTGGCTGTGTGGATTAGTGCATTAGTGAGGTCAGGCACTGATGTTGCATGAGGAGGCCTGGGGTGCAGTTGGTGTTCCAGTTCATCCCAAAGGTGCTCAGTGGTGTTGAGGTCAGGGCTCTGTGCAGTACACTCATATTCTTCGAGTCCAAACTTGGCAGACCATGTCTTCATGGAGCTCGCTTTGCACACAGGGGCATTGTCATGCTGGAACAGGTTTGGGCCTCTTGGTTCCAGTGAAGGGAAATTGTAATGTTACAGTGAACAATGACATCCTATACAATTGTGTGCCTCCAACTTTGTGGCAACAGATTGGCAAAGGTCCCAATATGGGTATGATGGTCTGGTGTCAACAAACGGTTTGCCGTATAGTGTACCTGCTGATCTGAAATAAATGCTCATAAGCAGAGATTCTTGGCTCTAGTACTGTGAGCCGAAGTCTCCCAACCCATTGCCAGGAACCCTCAGACAGTGCACATTTTAGCCCCCTCACACATGAGTCGGGTATTTAGTGTTCTTTTCATTTGGGAGGTTTTTATTGTTGTTGTTGTTGTTGTTGTTGTTGTTGTTGTCATCATTTAGGTTTTTTGTTGTTGTCTGTTTTGTTTGTTTTGTTTGTTTGTTTGTTTAAAAAACACACTGAGCTAATGCCCTACACCAGTGGTACTTAAGGTCCAGTTACCTAAAATCTCATGCTTCAAAAGGTCCAATAAAGCAACTAATAGTTTCTTTTTTTTGTTTGTTTGTTTAAAAGCTTAACCATTAGTGATTAAGTTTATGCTAATAACTAAGATAATTCAAAAGTGGCTATGTTTTAAATAGTTGTGTCTTAAATGGTTATGTCATGGACTGGAAGTCAGGGAAAACATTTCTTTATGAGCTAATGTAGATAATCCAATGAACTTTGGATAAGCCGTACACTAGCCTTAAACTAGAGTCGGTGAAATACGGCCATTTTTGGAGAAGTTTATCAGCTCTGCTACAGTGTTATATGCTCGGTTCAGTCCACTCGGTCCATCAGTAGATAAGCCCTGCCCTGTCAAGCACTCATGAAGCACTCGATCATTAGATGATGAAGTAGGGAAATTTTGAAGGAACTCGTATCCAGGAACTGAGGCACCTGAACTTACAGTGTCACCTGCTGGTGAGCTTTGGAACATTCAGCATGTTATAATTTTCCCCAAACTGTTCTGATCACACTGATTCTCTCTCTCTCTCTCTCTCTCTCTCTCTCTCTCTCTCTGTCTCACACACTCTCAGTTATTCATAGACAAAGAAGAAGCAGAGAAGTTGTGGCTGAATCGACTCCTGTCACTGCGCCAGGAGAGGCTCATGGGAAGTCCTGTGGCCTGAACTCGACTCTGCGTAATGAACATCTGAACATCAGCTTCTTAAATATGATTCTTTTTTGTCTTTTTTCTTTTTTTTTATCAGGATACAGTTTATTAATAGAGGCTGCTTGACTGATTTCATTCAGGAAGCTGATCAACTTGTGATTCATTAAACCATTAGGGATTTTGTTAGATACATATATTTGACCTGTGTTAATGATATTAATGATTTTTCTTTTTACTGTGTTAAATTCTCAGGGTTCAGCATTAGCTCTGCAGTTAGCCTTTTAAGGAACACTTAAGGAATATTTGGTTTCTGTTAAGAGTCAGATGGAAGGAGGAAATTTCATTTGCTGTCTTCATGTGATGCCAGAAGTATGATGTATTTTACTTTTCCCAGGAAGTTGAAATAGCTAAATGGAGTTTAGAAATAATGTTGTTACCTTAGTGACACACAATATGTTGTCATCTCATAAACTTTCTCAACCCTGATTAAATGGTAGTTTTGACAAAAATGCAAGAAAATTTATGAACCTGTCAACATGACTTTTTTTTTTAATTGGCAAGTACGAAATGAGCACATATTTTTTAGTTAGTAGGAAAAACTTTTTACATTTTGAAACATAATGTCAATGCAAAACATGACGTTTAGTCATTCTGAGAATCTAAGCAAGAAAAAAATACACCCACGTAGATAAGATTCTGTTTATTTTCTTCCTTCACTAAAACTCTGGAACTGTATTTTACATCTTGATGTTTTCCAAAATAAAGAAGCTGTTTTTATGGCCCAAATTCTTGTTCTCTCTTCTATCATGTAGCTAATCAGATCTTATCACGGTGAAAGCCACTGATCTCAGTAAGTCTTTGTGTCCAAATGCAGTTTTTAAAGATTCTCTAATTGAAGCACAGGTTTGTTTGACAGTTAGGTCCAGTGTCCAGCCTTGAGGTCCTTCTTTCTGGACAAACTAAAATTCTTAATGCAAAGTTTTGCTTGGCTGATGTCAGGTGTCACGCTGGTGCAGGGTGTCAGGGTCGTAGGTTCAGTCCTGAGCTTGGGGTTCCGTCTCTGTGCAGGTTCTTCTCTCTCCTTGTCCACATGGGTTTCTTCTGGGTTCTCCGGTTTCCTCCCACCTTTCAAAAACATGCCAGTAGATGGATTGTCTATGCTAAAGTTCCCCTAGGTGTGAGAATGTGCAAATGTGTGTGTGCATGGTGCCCTGCAGTTTAGGGTGTGTTCCCACCTCACACCTAGTGATCAATTATATAAACAGATTTTTAAAAAAACAAAAACTGTTGTTCACTACATATAAAACTGTAATTAATGTGATATAAGAGTAACAAAACACTTCAGAAAGTGCTATTTTATGAAAATAATCAACTTCTGGGTAGTACAGCATGCCTTGTCATGTTTTATTCCATACCAAACTGACTTCATGCACATGGCCATGCTTTAGTACTACTGTGTAAAGTAACACTTGTGAAATGTTGCATAACCTCCACACGCTTAGTATCTATGAAACAGGGAGCATGTTTTGGCGAAAATGGAAGCCAAAATATAGCAGCAGTTTGTAAGTGTTCTAGATATGATTTAGATCCATAATGATCGTACTCTTCTAAGTGACCGTGGATTGTGGAATTATAAATCATTTAAAGACAAACAGTATTAAGTGTGTTGAAGGACTAAGGATGTTCAGTATGAGCAGATTGTGAATAAGAGGATGATTGTGGGATGAACACAGGATGGTCTTTATAATTACAGCAGCAGTTCTGAGATTATCCACTGAAGCAGCGCTGGGTCTTGGACAGAAACTGTTTTTGGGAAGGGCAAATCTGCAGTGAAAGTCCTTTACAGACCAACAAACGTCGAATGGTTAACAAATGTAACAAGTAACCTTTCGAGAGTAAAAAAAGCAACAGGATTTAAAAATAAACTTTAAAAATCTCCAACCCTAGCCATGAGTGCAAATGTTTGCATAGTCTTAGTTCAAAATGAACAAGAAAAATGAATTTATACCAACAAAATCTTTAGTTCTCTTGTTTTGGATTTGTGTCTCATTGCAGAATTGCATTGTATTGTATTGTATTTGCCCTCAACAATATTGAATAAAAATGGTTTAAAGAATCTAGTTGCAGAAATGTGCTGTGATGATCTTGTATTATTTTTTTCATAACTGATAAAATGATAAAAGGACAGCACCACTGTTGTCATAGGTGTGTGTTAGCATGTGCATGCACATGGGTGTGTGTGTTTGTTGTGTGTGTCTTTCCTCCAGCAGGTGGTGTGTCTTTCCTGCAGCAGGCTGTTTGATCACTCTTGCCTGCTGGATTTTCTTACATGCATGCTTCACACTTCCTTAAGTAGACGTGATGATAAGAAGACCTAACTGTCCACATGTACTCTATCTGTAGTTGTCATTACAAGAACATGGTTAGCATTCCTTTAAAGGTGCGTTAGGTTAGATTACTCTAATTACTCTAGATTACTTTTTTCCATGATTCGGTGGGTTCAACATTTGAATGTTTTTTTTTTTTTTTAACTCTGTGACACCACTCCCACCCATGTTCACAAAGCTCTGCTCCCAGGATCTACAGTGGCCTGTAGAGTGTCTATAAAATGACTGACAGGAGGCCCATCCAAACACAAACATGCATTTCAGACCAGAATGGATTTTCTCAGCAACTTAATACACTTTTGGCCACGGCTTAATCCTCTGTTTTTGTTTTTGTTTTATTTTTTAAATCATGTACTACATATTTTGTTTGTAGAAGTAAGGAATTTTAAAAAACTGACTATTGTACCTTTAACTTTATTAAACATTATAGCCTCTTAAAGCACAGTGGGGTCTGAGACCCTGATGGAAAGTTAACATTTTGTAAAATCACTGGTGGAGATATAATAATAATAATAATAATAATAATAATAATAATAATAATAATAATAATAATAAAACATTATAGTTGTAAGACTGCTTACTTTAATGGAATGAGTTTAATACAATCCTCAGTAAACAAGTATAAATAATGGCCAGTAGGATGAGGAAAAGTGCTGGAAATATGATACAGAGGGTTGAATGGTCTGGATTCTGAGGTGGAAAGTTCAGGAACAAAAGACCTAATCATGGCCTTATGAATATGTAAATGAATATGGAACTCATTTGCCTAATGTGCTTAATATGTTAATTAGGTACATGTTCATAAAACATCATAATTGCGATAATAAGCAGAAGCTTTTTAAAAAATTTTTAAGAAGAAGTCATTTAAATTTAAAGCATTAAACATAAACTAGACTTTTCTAGAAACTATTGCAGCGTGCGTTACCATGGCATCACATACACAACACTGACCCATGCTAAAAGCAGCAGGGGGTAGTAACCGATAATAGCTAGCCAATTAGATGCTTGGATTGAGATCACGTGGTCGTTCACAGGACAACCGAGCGTTTTTAAAGTAACGCGAGTGGCGATAATAAGCGCATTAGAGTGTGTCAGGGGCTGCTGCGGAGGCTGCCAAGGAAACCTACAATACTTATAAAATTCATAGCGTTTTAGATAAACTGTTTGTTGTAACCTGTGGAGATGTTCAACAGCCATCTCAGGGACTTTGAGGACGACCCCTTCTTTTCGTAAGTGTCACCTGCGCCCGAGGCGGACATGTTTGTTTACATGTGTGTGAAGTGGTGTGTAGGAGTGATTAGCGGTGAGGCGCAGTGGGTCCTGACGGGGAGCTGTGTGAGGGCTGGTGGAGCTCAGCACCTGTGGCTCACGAGCGGGTTTTCACTCACGGAGCGGATGAGCGTTAAGACGCAGCGAGCGCGCGAGCCGGACAGAAAGTTCGCGAAATGCCTCGCGCTTTAGGATGGAAGTGTAGCCAGTAAACATGTTATTAACATGTTATAACTATCAGCCTGTCCCACAAATAACACGTCATTTTATTTCTTAGATTTTACACATATGTGCCGGGCATAGACTGGATTTACTGCGCAGAGTACTGAGGATTCACACTCTCTCTCTCTCTCTCTCTCTCTCTCCCCCTGTCCCTGTCTCTGTCTCTCTCTCTCTCTCCCCCTCTCCCTGTCTCTGTCTCTCTCTCTCTCTCTCTCTGTGTGTGTGTGTCTCTCTCTCTCTCCCCCTCTCCCTCTCCCTGTCTCTCTCTCTCTCTCTCTCTCTCTCTCTCAGTAGTTCAGTGCTGCATTATAGGTGTGTAAATAGTGCAAGTAAATTGGAACAGATTCTCAACAGTAGCTGCGCGTATCTCTGTTTTTATGCATATGCACACACACACACACACACACACACACAAACAACAACTAAACAAACATACAGAAAATGTCTATCTTTCTCTCTCTGTCTCTCTTTGTCTCTTTCTCTCTGTCTCATTCTGTCTATCTGTTTCTCTGTCTCTCTCATTCTTTGTCTATTTGTTTCTCTCTCTCTCTCTCTTTCTCTGTCTCATTCTATGTCTATCTGTTTCTCTCACACCTTCTCTCTGTCTCATTCTGTGTCTATCTGTTTCTCTCTCTCTCTCTCCCTCCCTCCCTCTCTGCTAATTTTATGTCTTGCTAATCTAAACCTCATCACCTCCTCTGGGAGAATGACAGTCACATTTATGCCTCAGAGAGAAATTCATGATCATCTGAAACGTTTATATTTAATGATGTAATGATATCTGAGCTGAATTTACCAGCAAGTAACTTTGACAAGGGCAAGGGCTGAGATTAATAATATAATTATATCAGTATTTTTCATGATATGAAAACATATTTTAGGAATAGGTGTCCAAACCTAGGCACACAACAGCGTCCTCGGTTATCCCCTTTGAAGGTGGATGCTACTCTGTATCTAGGTCTGATATTAGTAATAAAAAATCACATCTGTTTATTTGGATGATTAGATTTAAAGTGCTGCCTTACACATGAGCTGAGCATTTGAGGGTTAAAGGCCTCGAGGGCCCAACATTGTCAGCTTGGCAGTTCTAGGATTTAATCTCTCCGTCTTCTGATCAGTAGATCATTTATTTCTCCATCCTCTGTTATCTGTTTCTCTTCTTCTTATCTCTTCTCATTTTCTCTTTCCTCTCTCATCTCTCTCACTTTTTTTTTTTTTTTTGTATTGCCACATTCCAAAATTAAAGAAAGATCATTTCAGTACAGATTTTCAATTTTTTGATGTTATATTTTGTTTCTAAGTTTCCACTAATTTGATCTACCTTTTTTAATGTTATTAACAAACATAACATTGAGATGTTGAAACCAATAACGTATTTTCAGAGTCTTAAGCTAGAAAATCACTAACTTAAAATTGGCACAGAAATTTTCTAGTATTATACAGCTACATTATCACACAGTGTCATGTATGATTTTGCTTTTACAGTTTAGATATTTCATTACAGCTTGTTAATGCTGGACACAATGAATAAGTTAAGCATAACACAATATTGGCTCTCACGTTGTAACTAAATATTATTAGTTCATAATTTGAATTGCATCTCTTGTCATATGGCATACTTTGGAAACATCAAGCCAAAATAAAAATTCTAGACATGACAGAAACACCAGCAACGGGATGTTATGTAGGCTTGTGTTTTTATTGCTTTTTTGTATGTATATGAATACGACCAAACAGCGCCTGCCCTCCAGTGGTAGTTGTAGGATTTCCACAGATTGTACACAGATTTTAAGCATTTAGACATTTGAAAAATATATTCATTTTGATTTATTAGCCAAAATTTAAAAAAAGAAAAAAGTAGCAGGAGCTCAGAAATCGGCAGCACCTCATGTGCATGTCAGTGGGGTTTACGCTTTACTTTTTAGTTTACATTTTAGTTACATTTCAGTGTAAGAAGTTTATTTGAGATTTTTCAACTTGTATCTAGTGTGTGTTCTCAAACTACAAAGTGGATAACACAGTGTATTACCATGTACTCTCTTAGGTCATATTCTCAAATCCTGTTTCCCCCCCCCCCCCCCCCCTTTCTTTCTCTCTCTTGTTTTTATTACATTTAGCTCAACAAGGTAGGCCTTCCTCTGTCCTATATATCATATATGTCTCCTATTCTTAATGCCTGCTTATAAGTCACATGCATTTTTTTGTGTAATATGGTTAGTGCTTTAGGACATCACACACTCAGGTCTGTTTGCTGTTTTCTACTCTGTGTGTTAGTGATCCTTTCCGCGTACACAATGAACGAATGCACCAAATGATGAGGGGTTTTTCGGATCCCTTCAGCCACGGCCTCATGCCCAGTGTCACAGATGGCCGGGACAGAGGACGCAGGGGAGAAGGTCAGGCCCGCACAAGTGTAGCCCTCCGCAACGAGGACAGAGTGAGTACTGAGAGCTAGCATTATGCCCTGTTTATACTTCCCCATTACAGTCATCAAAATCAACCAAAAATCAATCAAAAATCAATGAATTGCACCCATTCGGTTTACATCCAGAGTGGAGAATCCAGAGTGGAGAATCATGCCACCCAATATCACTGTATATCATACTATAACCAAGGTAGTCTTTGCTACAGCAGAGCAGGTCTTTAACACAATTCCTCAGACTTAAGTATATTGAAATACAATATTTTATCAACACCTGGTTTTAAAATATTATCTAGCATATTCTAAGGCACATATCACAGACATCATCATCTGTGTGCTCTAAGCAAATGTTGACAGTATAACTATTTCAGTTTTCCTCATCATGCTATACAGTCACTCTGGTATGCCGTCACAGCCCTAATTCAGATGTATAAAGGAATGGATGTCATCTTGTTATCTGAGCCATTACACTGCATGACATTTGGTGTATGTATTTTTGTGGCTCATTTGAAAACACGTTGGACTCCATAGCATTTGTTCACTTTGCTTGTCCTGTGAGCAATGTGCCTCACTCCAGATGTTCACAACTCCCATAGTGAATATTCCAAATCCAGCACCGCAGTCCAGTTCGTCAGATCTTGCTCATACACTCTGTCCTGGCTGATGAGTGAAAGGACCCGAACACGTGTCCAGGCAGCATTGTGCCATCTGGACATAGCAGCAGTTAAAATAACAATGCCAGCGCGGGGAGTTGAGCAAGGTCATGAAGGAAAACTGCCATGGTGAAACCTGAGCCTCTTTACTGGCAAAGTAGTTATGAGGCTTATTGAACACTCTGAAGGAGGAGTGTAGTGGGGGGTCTTGGTGCAGAGCTATGTTTAGCCCTGAGGGTATTTTTAGCTGGCCGGACAACATTGTTCCACTGACAGACTGCTTTCCCACTCAACCAGACTAAAGATTCTCCTGGGAACTCGACTCACTGGACTGTTAATGTGTAGGCTAGACTTTTTTTTTAAACACAGTTTGGCAGATTAAGTATTTGGTTAATTTTCTTTTTAAGCAGACAATGGTCTTTCTTTTTTTAATATATCACAGCACTGATGAATGCTTGATTCTTGTTGGTCAGAAGGTGTTGAGTAATTTTCTATAACAGTAGTTGCAGCTGCAAGGTTTATATTAAAACCCTCATTCTAATATGTTATCATTTCTCCAATGTCAGTGCTTTGTAATGCTCAAAGGAAAACTGAGAGTTTGTGGTTTCTCAGAACAGGTCAAGCAGTACTTTTTGTCTTAGTAATTTCAAGAGAGAGAGAAAAAAAAAACAATGGTGAGGGATAAAAAGTATTGTCATTCTTTATTAAAAAGATTGTAATCATTGACAAATTAATTAGTAGTATAAGATGAATAAAACATATGGTGTTACAGGAAAATAATCAGCTTGGGTGTAGTTAAGGCATCACACCACCCCATCATTACTATTTTCATGTAACAGCATGTCCTATCGTGTTTTATTCCTTACTTATTTTGTATTTTGTTTTATTTTTATTTTTTGATGTTAGGAATTACCTTAAAGGAGCTAATGATATTACTCAAGGACCCAACAGTGGCTCTTTACATCCTGGGACTTAAACTTACAAACCAGCGTTTTAGACACAAATGCTTATACTTACAGTAACAGATACAGTAAAACTTTGTTTTTTAAAAATGCATTGATGGGCAGTGGATGCAGCCGTGCTTGTGGTGTATGTCTGTATAACTCCGAGGTCTCATGATGGCCAGATGGCTTGCTATAAGCAGCTTCAGGGTGCTAAACATAGTACTTCGCTAACCCCTCCACCTTCCTCCCTTTGCCTCCATGTGGCTTGGTGTGTGTGTGTGTGTGTGTGTGTGTGTGTGTGTATATATATATATATATATATATATATATATATATATATATATATATATATATATATATACACATACACACACACACACACACACACACACACACACACACTGTCCACTTTAATAGGAACACCTGTACACCTGCTCATTTATGCAGTTATTCTTTCTGTGTAAACCTCCTGTGAGGAGCAGTTTCTGAAATATTCAGACCAGCCCATCTGGCACCAACAACCAAGTCACTGAGATTTTTTTCCCCATTCTGACGTTTGATGTGAAAAGCTCTTAACCTATATCTGCATGAATTTATGCATTGTGCTGCTTCCACATGATTGGCTGTATATGATTCTTGTCTGGCGTTACACACCAGAAGCCCAATAAGAAAAGCAGGTCATAGGTCTGAGAAGAGTGTGTGTGTGTGTGTGTATAATGTATATATATATATATATATATATATATATATATATATATATATATATATATATATATATATAGACTCTTCTCAGACCTATGACCTGCATTTCTTATTAGGATTCTGGTGTCTAAATCCAGACAAGAATCTCTAAAAATGACATTATAGATAATATTAGAGATAATAAATGTTTGTTAGCGTTGATAGCTTGTGTGTGTGTGTGTGTGTGTGTACACACTGTGCCATTAATGGAGTCATGTGTTTCTGTGTCTGCTGCTGTGTATAGAGCTTCACTATCCTCACACACATGCCTTGGCATCATCCCAGGTCATCTGCTTTCTTACACAGAACGCAAGAGTGCTCTCAAGTATCATCAGACATGCTTTGGGGGATTTTCCTGCAGCACACATACACACATGTGTATGTGACACATTCTAACATTAAGGCAGACAGACAGAATTGGGAGTATCGTATTGCACTCTTCATGGCCTTTCCATACTGATTTCTTACTTAACATACTTACTTAACAAGCATGAAACTAGCGTATGATCTGATATGGTACACTACCTTGTGAATCACACATCATAAGACATGAGGTAAGGTCGCATCTGAGGCTTGCTGCTGTTCTAATTCTCAGAACCCCCTCTTTCTCTCATTCCCTAAAATGAAAGCACCCTTTATTTTTGGGACTTCTGACTCATCGTCCTCTGTCCAGCAAAAAGCATCTGGGTGTGAGAAGAAACTTGATGCTATGACATGGCATGGCAGAAACTGGCCATGAACTCAACTCTGCACATTGGCACATATACACAGCTCACACATTTGGAACGCTTTAAAAATATACTCTATACTGAGAAGAAGATGGCAGTGCCCTTCTCTCATGGGGCATGAGTAGCCTCTAGCTCTCTTTTACGTGTTGATAGTTTTACAGCAGGGTGACCTTTCCGAAGAGCTGATGCAGCGTTGCCACGACTAGTTTGAGGAAATCAGATCCTCTTTGCTGCGAAATGCCAGAATAATCCTCAATGACAGCCACCAATTTTGCAAAGTCTGTGGCCCTCTCAGCACTCAGCATGCTTCTTATATAGACATACAGGCACCTGTTCACACACACTTCTCATCCATGCGCACAGTGGGTGTTTTTATTTCTACACTTCACTGCGTCTCTTTCAAATGTCCATGTATAACTTGGTTCTTGCTTTACAATAGAAGCCTTTTTTTTTTTTTTTTTTTTTTTGAGTAAACAGAGAAAACACAAAACAGTGTATATATTTGTACCTTCATTCTGTAATTTTGTTATAACCACAGCTGTCATTATACTCATGTTAATGTTAGGGGTTGATGCTAACAGACAGTCCTTGAGGATAGAAATGTTTGCCCAACTCTGTGTATGTAGACAAATATTCACAGTTGGCCAGCATCACTGTAAATAGAGAGGCCACTTGTGCTGTCTTGGAGTCCCAGGATACAGATGGCCGTGGCATCTTTCGGATCAGAATCTATGTCCCGGAGATTTTAAGTTCAGAATCTTATTTTGCTGCCGTTTAAACTCCAGTTGAAAATCTCACTTGCCTTTTAAAGAGTTAAAAAAGTTTTAAAAGTTAAATTTTTTAATTTGTCCTGTCCGTCTTACTGTCAGTCTTGTTACTCTGGTGGAATGTATTCAGTGCTATTCATGTTTTGTAATAAGCCAGTGTGACCTTTGTGAACTCGACCTGTGCAGTGATCTCTAGTCACTAGTCATTGCTGTGCAGGGTATTTATTTTTTGAGCATATCATTCCCACACTTGGCCGCTGTGTAATTGATACACTCAGTTCCCCTGCTACTTCCAAGGTTTTCACTCACCATTGTCTCTGCTCATTAAGATATTAATATTGACACCCTTGGTTTTGTTTAGGTGTGCTTGGCGGCATTACCGGTCAGCAACTCTGTGTATTGAGCTCATTAGGAGCCCTGTGAGGTAGGCATGGGGCATGATCGTGCCACAGGTTTGTAGTTTCACATACATAAGCTACAAAAATATTTTATCAATGCTTTTTATGTTGTGTCAAACCAACAAACATTAATTTGTTATTTTTTAAGTGTAATTTTAGTTGCATAACAATTACTTGATTGGTCGACTACTCAGGCCCATCACTAGTAACATGTATGTTGTGTGTTGAGTCTCTTCATCTGAAGTCATCAGATGATATTGTTTAAATCGGTATATGTGTGAGCTTTGTAATTGAAGCAAACAGGCCATGCCAGCTGTGGAAATGGCAGGCTTTAGAATGCCCTTCCCGGCTCAGGCAAAAATGTGCACACAGGACAACTGATACCCAGTTAGGACTAAGATACAACAAACAATCTCTGATCCAGAGAACATTTCCAGCAACTTTGTAGAGCTGCTGTGGTTTTGAAATGTACAGAAGCGCTAACACAGTGTTTTGGCGCTACATCATTAACAGCATGATGAGGTGCATTCTCTCCCTTAAGTTACATTTGTTCTTTAAAGCACATACTAACACCACAAGGGCTCTTAGCCACAGGAGTGCACACTCTGAAAGCCCCTGCGCTCTGAACACTCCAGCAGGCTGTTGGAGGGAATGCTTTGAAGAGCACACAGTTAAGGCTAAGCATGCCCTAAGGATAGACATCAGTAGTGCTCTTATACTGTAGTGGTGATGTATATGAGTGGTTCAGAAAAGCTGTTATTGACAAGGATCTAGGAGGTTAAAGCTCAAGTTAAAGTTAAAGTGGAAGTTAAAATTTGCAGCGTGGGAGGGAATGACCAAAAAAAAAAAAAAAACAATGGGGAAAAGGGGACATTGACATTAATGGATATCTACCATGTGAGGTTGCTACAGAGAGACACAAGACTCTTTTTTTTTTTTTTTTTTTGTCTCTGCAGGACATGGATTTCTTCAGGAACCCTTTTGCAATGATGGACAACATGATAGCAGGCATGAGGAACAGAATGGAGGATATGCACAGAAACTTTGTAAGTGCCATCACTGTGACAGTCCATCTGTCTGTCTTATTTGTGTTGTAATGAGTTTTTCTCTAAACTGTTTCAGGAGAACGTGCAGTCAGACTCCGACACGCACGCGTTCAGCTCCTCCTCAGTCATGACTTACTCTAAAGTAGGAGACGAACCAGCCAAAGTGTTTCAGGCCTCCACCCAGACACGCTGCGCCCCCGGAGGGGTAAATACTAATAAATAGAGGCCAAAATATTAAAACACTATTTTTACTTTATAGCTATATAGAGGTGATTATATCTGCAAAGTGACTTGTAAGCATGATTAAATAATGTCTGTGTGTGTAGATTAAGGAAACAAGACGGACTCTGAGAGACACCGATAGTGGGGTGGAAAAGATGTCCATTGGTCACCACATCAATGACAGGGGACACGTCATTGAGAAGAAACACAACAAAAAGACAGGAGAAAGAGAGTTTAACCAGGACTTTCAGAACATGGATGAGAGTAAGTGTGTCCTCCATATGCATTAAATTACTTTTTTACACTAAATTAAGTAGCCAGTGAAGTGAAAACAGTGGAATTTCATCTCTAGGAAATAGGAGTTAAAATTACAAGCATTCTGGAGTGAAAGGGAGAAGTTATTAACTTACCCAATCAAACATTTCTCCACAATATTATCGATACACAAAACCTAGCCAACTATATCCCAAAATCACCCCTGATCTTTGACCCTCATATTTTTGACCTTGTAGCTGAAGCCCAGACCTTCGATGAGGAGTGGCAGCAGAAGGTGTCTGAATTTCAGCCTGCTGCACGGCTGTCCTATCTGGAGGCCCCACGAGCCAGAGCAGCTCACCGAGCAGCCATCACCGGCCCTGAACACACACACAGGTTCACACATGGGCTCTTAGCACGCTTAACACAGTTTCACAAATTAAGTGCATGTGACCTGAGAGTAACAAAGTAAAGTAAGTAAGGAATAAAAATAATCATAGGAAAATAGGAAAATAATCAGCGATGGGGTGGTGTGATGCCACCTCGTTACCACGCCAAAGTTATTTCCCTATAACAGCACATCCTGAAGTGTTTTATTCCTCTTGTACCACAGCAACCTGTCAACACTAACAACTTTTTATTTATTAAAGAATGACATCATACTTGTTACATGTTTACAGTTACATTTAATGTTGTGGTACATCCATGAAACAAGTTAGTTCCTGTTGTCATAAACAGTTGTTCCCTCATCAACCTCTTTTTTTCCTCTCTCTCAGTTGAAGATAATAAGACAAAAAAATGCAACTTGTCATGATGCCAAGAAACCGTAAACTGTCCTGGAGACTTTCCTGTGTCTGAGAACATAAAGTTACAGCTTATTATCAAGTGCTGACACTGGAGACTCCTTCCATAAATTCTAAATAAACGTCTCCTTACAGAAAACGTCACCATATCAATGATTATATTTTTTTCCTTCATGTGAAGCATTTGCCGTACAAGTCCCTTTGTCTTTTGTTACTATAGAAACGTAAACGTATCAGAACAAGCACATTAATATAAACTACTGTAAAATAAATAAGTGAGCAAGCAAGTAACTAAATAAATCATTTTCTGACCAATCAGAGTTCAACAACTCTGTGGTGTAAATTTATTTAAAAACTAACTGGTCTTTTTAAAATGTGGACTTAAAGGGTGTTATTATTCCATATTCCATGCATTGCATAACGCATATTTTAAATGATTAAAGTTATGTTAATTTGACATGTGGAGCTTTGTCTTCTGTTACATTTTTCTTCATATTTTGTTAATACCGAATGAATGAATATTTTGTTTCTTTCTCCAGAGGGAAGAAAGATAAACCAGCAGAAGGTCAGAAGAAAACACACATTTCTGAACTCAACATTCAAGGCTCCAGCATGAAGAAGGAATAAAAACTTTACAAACTGAAATAAAACTCTCTGGCAGGCATCTCCCTGATGATTTTCATGCGAGTGCTTTTATTCTTCTGTGTTTCCGTGCATCTTTTTTCTGTAATGTAAACTAAACTAAAGCTAGCCATCCAGATTTGTTTTTTTTTTTTGTTTGTGTTTTTTTTTTTTTTAATTTTACCTCTTCATTCTTTCTGTTTAAGGAAAAAATGTTACCTGTTAAGTTGATTCTTAATGGCTGGTGTAACCAAATATCATGAAATGTAATGATATTTACACACACACACACATACACACACATCTTTTGACAGTGAAAGGTAAGTTGAATTTTACCTGTATGCTTGAATATCATAGTGATTTAATTAAAATGAGCACAAAAAGGGTGGGTCTCCCACTACTTAATACAGAGATGTTCTAAAATGCACTTATGAACATAACTTGTGTGTAATTGACTATTATGGCCATCCATTGTGGAAAAAATATCACTCGCTGTGCCCACTTGTAAAGAATTACAAAACTTTTTATAAAATTCTTTGTCATAATCTCATTTTCAGGTTGTCCATTTTGTGTTAAATTGTGTCTGCTGTTCTCTTTTTTTCAAAAGTGAAAGACACAATAAAGACTCATTTATTTAGGCCTGAGTTGATATTCCTAAAAAGTATCAGGTAATTACACCAATGAAGTGAATAATATACAATAATATGCATTTTAACAGAAAAGGAGAAAGATCTGTATGTGCCTACTGTCATTTAAGTCCATTGCTTGTGACTAATGCATCTCTATGACACTTGATTTTCTATAAATGTGCTTAATACAAAATAACACTATTGTGTAAGTGTATTAAACAATAGGGATTCCTCTCTTACACGTGAGCTTCATTAAACTGTACGGTCAGTGTTGTAGCTAGACGTTTGAGACTCCCTGTTGTTTGAGACTTGAGAATTTAGCTAAAGGGTCATAAATCAACAAGCAGAAAAATAATCTCAGATAAAATCAGAGTCTCTGATAATCAAGGGGCAAATGTAAAATCAATGGGGGCAACAAGCTTCCCCATTATGAAGCATAAGAATATAGTTTATAGTATTTGATACATGTCTATATAGTGTAAACAGGAGGAAAAAAAGAGCATGTGTACTTGCAGACATAGAGGAAGATTTAGTTACTAAACCTGAGGCCAGCTGCTGTGTAACACATTCCAAAGCACTCCAATCACTTTATAATCATAACACACATTAAAGCAAAAGCCAATAATAAATGTTTAGCAAGTTCATAACATTTATTTCTTAAACATATAGCAAAAAAACACAGAGCTGTAAATCCGAGCAGGGAGTGTAATCATGCCCGTAACACCATAAATAATACAAGCATAAGCCTGAGCATCTGAACCACCACTGAAAACTACAAACCACCAATGACGTTAAGTAGGAACCTAATCCACTCTTGTTCAAAATTATCTGTTTATGTATGTCTGAAATTGAGAAAGTGTCAAGAATGTAAGTGTTGTCCTGTGAAATTCCCAGTATAAAGGAAAAGTTTCTCTTGTGTATTATTCTTTTTTAATACTGTGACTTGGGATAAACTCTTTCTGTTCCTGTGTCCTCTGTCCAGATTTTTTAGTAAGTGATCTGTTAGAACTTTCCAGTAAAGACCAGCAATAATTTTTTATTTTTTTAATACTATGTAGATTAAATAACTGTATGTTATACCTAAATAATAGCAATGCAATATGGCATTCTGCACTTAATAAATCTGATTTTACATGCTAATATACTTTTCCCATTGCCTTAACCTCAAAAACAGTGGTGAGGAAAAATGCCATGTTATACTTACTGCAAGACACACTCAGGAACACAGCCTTACCGTATTTAAGCAACTTGCTCAATCATCATATGTACACTTTCTTACACCAAGTCCTCTGGCATTTCTAACACCTGTAAATAAAGTCAAAGATATTAGTATTTAGCCTTGGATGACACCATGTGTGTCCCATGCAGAACATCTGTGCACATTATCAGAGATGTTTTCTCAAGCCGCTGATAGCACATCCAACACGCACATAAATGAGCCACTTGTTGTGATTGTTCACCATTTTGTGTACTCACCGCTAACCTGTGAAGCTGACCTACAAAAACAGGAATAATAAAGAAACAATAACAACGTTTTATACAACGGATGTAAAACGTCTACACACGGCAGGTTGTCTACATGGCAGGTTTTTGTGAAGTAAAAGAATGACACTAAGATAAATCATGTCAGATCATTTCTTACCTTTACTGTGAAATTGCAAAGTATGCAAATAAAGTGAAAAAATCTGAAACTTTTATAAGAAAAATGAAAAACTTACAAACCCAGTTGCATAAGTGTTCACACAACTAAACTAATACTTTGTTGAAGCACCTTTTGATTTTACTGCTCCACTTTTTATTTTAGTTTATTGTTGGGTAAGAGTCTATCAGTGTGCCATATCTTAAATTGGCAATATTTTCCCACTCTTTCTTGCAAAAACATTCTAGATCCATCAAATTGTAAGGGCATCTTCTGTGCACAGCTCACTTCAGGTACCCCACAGATTTTTAGTTGGATTCAGGTGTGGGCTCTGGCTAGGTCATTCAGAAACATTGATCTTCTTTTGGTTAAGCCATTCCTCTGTTGATTTGGATGTATGATTTGGGCCATTATCCTGCTGAAAGGTGAAATTCCTTTTCATCTTCAGCTTACTAGCAGACACCTGAAGATTTTGCACTGAAATTGGCTGGTATTTGTAGCTATTCATGATTCCCTCCACTTTGATAAATCCTGCAACCCTAAAGCATGATGCTAACACCGCCATGATAAAAAAAAAAAAAATGTTTTTTTTTTCCACTAAATGAGCTATTGTAACAGAATTCACAAATAAATTTGAAATTTCCTGGTATTTATTGATTTTGGACAAATGCAAAGAATTTAACATTATTACTGGGTCTTTTAATGACTGATGCAGTTGCATTGGGAGGAATGATTAAAAGATGCCTTAAGAAAACAAACGAATTAATATAACGTTATGATCCAGTTTCCCAGTGGTGAATGACACACTGCCATATATGGATCAGGAACATTGCCAAAGCACTGCAAAACTGCTAGAGTGTGTTAGTATTTACACAATTTAGAACACATTTCAGCTGCAAACCTTCTTGCAGTATTTGTTTTTTTTTTTTAAGTATTATTTATTAACTTTGATAATATTATTATAAATATATGATAATAATATTTTTATTATACTGCTTTATCATTTATTAGCAGCAGTATCTGAGACAATAGAAAACACTTGATATAAAATTAAGTTCACATCACCACCCCTAGCTGCAAGCACAGTGATGACATCGCCAATGTATATATTTATTACTGGGAACTAAAACCTACCTAGGTGGTGATTATTGGTATATTGTCTGTATATATCTGCAGCATTGTCTGCTCTATTTACTGAATACGATATAAAAGTATGAATTGATTATGACATTTATTACATTATCACAGTGCATTCACTCATATGGCTTTCTGCAATTAGAGCTCCTTTTTCAGAAAAATGCATCACTGAGCAGTGGATCAGCAGTTCTCTGCACTTCAGCCATGTCACCCTGTGGAGGGGAAAAAGCACAATGCAAAATGTTAAAAACTTAAGACTTAAAACTGTAAGCCTAACGCCACCAAAAATCAATTAAATATTAATTAAAATAAATTAAAACTACTACGCTATACTGCCAACAAATCGTGCCAGCATGCCTGCTTCAAAACATCCAGAAGGTTGCACATCTTCTGTCCAACAGGACATCACTGAGCAGCGAACAGAGACAGGAGTCTCCCCATGTGTACCTGTCCTAATTAAGCTGTTTTCAGTTCAGCAGTGGTTATTGTCTTGAATTCTTTTTTTTTTTCTAAAAGAAGATAATAATTAAAAAATGATGATAATGACATATACAGCTTTGTGTGCTCTTAACTCACAGCACCTCACGCGCGCTGTTACCGAGCACGCGCGCTAAAATGGCTCCGCGCGCGCTCTGTTAAATGAGTCGTTTAAAAGCCAACAAAGATTCACATTCAGCGCCTGCAGGCGGCCTTCCCCACGACCAAACACCGAGAATAACGGGGCTTCAAATGCCATTAAACTAAAAAACTAAGAAAATCCTTCAAATATTACGAGTCTTTTTATGTTTTATGGTTGAAAAATCATGTTAGCGAGAGCTAATTATTATCACTCCACTGATGAAGCTAAAGAGTTAGCTCCTTAGCTAGCATAGCTATGTTACTGCAGAAAAAAAACAGCAGAAATCTAATGAACTGCGTTCAAAAGCAGTAAAAGCAAACACCTCTCCCAGAAAGGTGAACTAGAAAGTTGTTTTAAGTTTAATTTAACGCTAATTTCCCTGAGGAAGTGCTCTGAGGCTCGCCGCAGGATGGAGATGTAAAATGGCTGAACTCGGCGCGAAACGGCTCCGGCAGGATATGACGTCAGATTTGAAAAATAAGTTGGATGAACTGGACGAAAAAATTACTCTCTTTGATTCAACATATTTCACTGAGATCAGAAAATAATTACATTTCTGCATGCACGCACTACTTCACATTAAGTAAAGCTAAAGTAAAGCTATGTATTTAAGCTAAGTGTATAAAATATAAGTAGATAAAGAAGCAGCAGCAGTAATAGTAGTAATAATAGCAATAATAATAATAGTAGCAGTAATAGTAGTAGTAGTAGAAGTAGTAGTAAAAATAGTAATAGTAGTAGCAGTAGTAATAATAATAGTAATAGTAGTAGCAGTATTTTATTGATGCATACAAAGGACGAACATTAATAGACGGGTATATTACAGCATAACAAATAACAGAAGCAAGAAGGAAAGAATAAGGGCTTACACACACATCTAATCAATAAAAGCTGTACAAGGTATTGTGTATTGTAAATGTATTCTTTAAAAATATGGTGGAAAAAAAAAGTACTGTTCTCTTTTGCTTTCTTCATTCATGCACCTTTTTTGCGTCAGACCTTTGAAGCACAAGGTTCATCCGCAAAGCCAGTACAAGCGCTTGCTTTTTTGGGGTCTGAGAGATGAAGCAAATGGCTTTCAGTGATAACAACAGGGTCACCAAGCGATCATCTGCCCCTCTGAGAGGGAGACTGGGTTGAAGGTTTTCACGTATTTTCTGCATAGAATGAAAAACAAACGAATTTTGATTAGTAGTGCTGTGGTGTAAAATATTAAAGTAATAATAGAATAAAATAGTATAACAATATTATATACAAATAACAACAACTACAATAATAATAATAATAATAATAATTGTTTATATACCCTGCCAAGCAAATGTTTCTGAAAATGCACAGAGTTTGTTTGTTTGTTTGTTTGTTTCTTTGTGTGTTCTTACGTTTTATTACAATTGCTCTATTATTTGCAATTTTTAAAAAAATTGCAGTTGGAGCCAGAACTTTTCCAACAAAATCAAATTCTTATTCTTATTTCTTACTAAATGAAATGAAGAATGTTAATACAGACTGGGCAAGCTTTCGTTATGTTCAAACAACTATTTCCAAGTAATTTAGTTTACTTTAATAAAGTTATTTTGGCGCATGTCCTCTTCCCTGTCCTGGAGCTGTTGTTATTTTCGTTTTGAGTTTTATACACTGTTGGGCATTGAAGTAGCTCTACACTGTTAAATGAACAGGAGCCAGAAAAAGGCTCAAAATGCTATAAAAGAACATTTTTGATTCGTTAATCGTTTTGCTGGATTTTGTTGTTGGGAAATTATTATTATTGTTATTATTATTATTATTATTATTGTGACTCAGCTAAAAGATGGTGAAAACACCACGCACTGAGACGCAGTGAGAGACAGTGGGGTTGGTTCTTCTACGTCATCATTAAAAAAAAAAAAAAACTTTTTAAGATTGTTTGTGACGTCAGGGCATTGTGACGCCATGGAGCCGTGACTTAACTCGGACTGTTAGGCAACTCGCATCTTATCGACTGAGCGACGCTGTGAACAAAGCTTCAAGCTATTTTACGCTTTTGACTTCTGCTACTGAAACCGAGCTGAACACGATGTACTGCTATTGCTGTTATCCAGCAAAACGTAAGTTAACTCAAATGTACAGAAACAACACAGCAATACTTGAATTTAAATTCTTAAGAAGTAAAATAAGTATCATGGAACAGCAAGAGAATGAGCCATTTTGTACAAAAAATAAAACCCTCACTGTCCCAGTGTGTAACAGTTCAGTGTTATAAAAGTAATGACTATATCTGCAGTACTCTCAATACATTTTATGTTATATATTTAGAGCCATCCTGCTCCTACTCTCTAAGAGCACGCAAGGAGAATCCTCTGAAAAGGAAAAAGATGGACCATGAAGAGCCTGAGCACCTGCTCATGGAGAGGCCAAAGAAACGGAGGAGAACAGAGACAGAACAGAAGAATGTGAAGAGACAGGAAACAAGAACACACACTATGAAAATAAGCAAATCTTTGCAAAAAGGTTTGTCCAAAATCTCACCTTTCATATTACAATATGATATCATAAAATGATAATATCATAATAGCCGTTACTTGTGGAAGTACCACAGAGCTGGATCGCTGAAAAAATGTGCTACACCGAGAAAATACATTTCATCCCATTTATTTATTTGTATGTTTGCCCTGATATAATGTAGTACATTATAAAATAGCAATATATATAGACCTTATATATAGAAGGACTATAATGGGAAGGTGATATGGCAAAAAAATATCATATCAGCATAGTGGAAGACATTTTCAGGATACATTTTTATTTATGTTTGAATAATTTTGCAAACAAAGCACTTGAAAAACAGTAATAGGTTCTCACATTAAAAAAAAAAAAAGAACAACAATATTTTAATTTAAATTTAAAAATTTATCCACTTGTCCCAGTGAGTAACAATTCAGTATTAGAAAAGTAATGACGATATCTGCAGTACTCTTAGTAAAGTGTATTGTGTTAAAAATATACTTTATACTAGTAATTTATTAAATATTTTCTTCAACAGTCCCGCTCTCACCTGAAACCCAGTCAGAGCCATCCTGCTCCTACTCTCTAAGACCACGCAAGGAGAATCCTCTAAAAAGGAAAAAGATGGATCTTCTTCATGAAGAACCTGAGACCCAGCTCATGGAGATGCCAAAGAAACGGAGAAGAACAGAGACAGAAGAGAACAATGTGACAAGACAGAAAACAGGAACACGTCCTGTGAAAAGAATCAACTCTTCACAAAAAGGTTTGTCCAAAGTCACACCTTTCATATCACTAACACTCTGGACTCCTAATAGCTGTTATACCAATAACTTGGTACAAAAATTATACCTTCATGTCTAATGCTTTAAAATCCACTACTTGTAGCAGTGAGTAACAATTCAGTGTTATAAAAATAATGAAGATGAAATATTTTCTTCAGCAGGCCCGATCTCAACTGAGACCGAGTCAGAGCCATCCTGCTCCTACTCTCTAAGAGCACGCAAGGAGAATCCTCTGAAAAGGAAAAAGATGGATCTTCTTCATGAAGAACCTGAGCCCCAACTCAAGGAGATGCCAAAGAAACAGAGAAAAGAGACAGAAGAGAACAACATGAAGAAAGAAAAGGAATGCGTGAAAAGACAGAAAACAGATACGTGTCCTGTGAAAAGCAACTCTTTGGAAAAAGGTTTGTCCAAAGTCTCAGCTTTCATATTACTAACATTCTGGACTTTTAATATCTGTTATTGTGGAAGTAACACAGAGCTGGATCCCTGATAAAAATGAGCTACACTGAGAAAACACAGTTCACATTATGTGAAAATAGTAAGCCATTTGTTTGTTTATATAATATAGTACCTTATATAATAGTAATATATGTACACAACAGTATCATATCACCATATGGAAGACATTTTCAGGATACTCAAGATGTACCACGATATTTAGGTTTGCAAACAAAGCACTGGCAAAAAAGTAATAGGCTACCACTTTAAAAAAAAGCAATATTAGAATATGACTCCTAAATTAAAAAAAAAAAAGTAATTATCACGGAATAGCAGGAGAATGAAATGAATTTGGTAAATGTTTAAAAAATGATATCTGCAGTACTCTCAATAAAGTGTATCATGAAAAAAATTACTGTATGTTGTCATATCAGCCAGCGCTAGTATTTTATAAAATATTTTCTCCAACAGGCTCGCCCTCAACTGAGACCCAGTCAGAGGCATCCTGCTCCCCTAATTTAAAACAATTAAGGGATCTTATTAATGAACAACCTGAGCTCCAGCCCGAGGATATGCCAGGTCAGTCCAAAGTCACACCTTTCATATTACAAACATTGTGGACACCTAATAGCTGTTACCTGTGAAAGTATCACAGAGCTAGATCTCTAATAAAATGACCTACGCTGAAAAAATATGCTCCACATTGTATGAAAAATGTATTTATATGTGTTTGTTTTGCTTAACAGAGAATTTTTCTCAACGCTACACTATTGGAAAGCGACTGGGAAGAGGAGGCTACGCTACCGTCTATGCAGGTGTTCGTAAGTCAGATGGGAAAAAGGTGAATATCAGCACTTTCACTGCTGAACACGATACAAGACTTGTATAGTATTACATACTACTGAGTTACCAGTGATACAGTCATGAAGGTCATTATCTTCAGCTTCCTTTTTGTAGTTTTTATCATAAAAATGCAGGTTTTTTGGAATTTCAAAGTCCTACTGACTGTATATGTGTAGTTGCTTTAGCTAAAAGCTCCAATAAATAACATAATAAATACCGTCATAAATTTTCACAACAATGAACTTAATATTTTAGTAGTTAATAAATGAAATCTGGACACCAAAATAGCTACATTGAGTACAATATTAATATCTTTATTTATCCTGAAAGAAAAACACCCTGAAACACCCAAAGTGCTTAGCAGTTCTGGTGCTAATTTGTTGGTTGCTGTTGTATTTTCATTATTTCTGTGAGTAGTTGTTGGTTGTCTGCCACCCTGATGTGACATGTGGACGTTGTTAGCACAGTTATAATGCTGCTTAGTGAGATAAAAAGATTAATACATGGTTGCCGTGGATCCTTAAAAAGTCTTAAAATGTCTTAAAATAGACATTTAAATTTTAACTATTAGGTATTAAGTTCTGAACTTATGATTTAAGGTAGATTTAAAAACCTGAGCAGTGGGTCATGTAACCTTTCGCACCATTTTTCCTTTTTCACTTTTGGGGAAATTGAAAATGCTAGAATGTTTTCAGAGCTATATGAAGTAGGACATAGGGGAGTTTGCAGGCCTGCTCACATCTTTGAATTTATTTGAGTTTGTTCTTGTGTCGACATGGTATTAATTTTCATT
This sequence comes from Pangasianodon hypophthalmus, assembly GCF_027358585.1. NCBI lineage: Eukaryota > Metazoa > Chordata > Actinopteri > Siluriformes > Pangasiidae > Pangasianodon > Pangasianodon hypophthalmus. The sequence goes on along the minus strand of NC_069730.1, from coordinate 5,784,001 downwards.
TGGCTGTGTCTTAAAAAGATATGAAAAAGCATTGAATTTGATTTTAGAACCACTGCAGCAACCCTGTAATATGTAAATTCTTCGAGGTGGATTTTTAAGCCACTATTCCTTTATTTAGTGCTGTTTATTAGGTGGTTTAGCCTTTTTAGTTGTGTATAGTCATAGTCTTGTAGAAATTAAGAAACAATAAAGCAGATAACATCTACAAAAAGGCAATTACATGTTTTCTACATTAATTCCTTCTTATTAAATCAATCCCTACTTTTATAGATATGAGTTTGTAGAGGCCAAAATTGTTTAGCCACACCAGAAAACTGTACTAAAATTTGATGCTAGCAATGTAGCTTATTATCTATTTCTGTTTTGCAGGTGGCCATTAAATACATGGTAAAGGACATGGCGGAATATTACACCCTTGTAAGTGAACTTACGTTATTTTTTGTGATTTTCCAGATGAAAAAAACACTTTTTAGACCAAAACATATGAAAGGGTGAAAGTAACACAACTTGTGACTGTTTTAAAATTTACAAAACTGCTGAACATTTTCATTGCTGATTGCTGATTTGATAGAAATGCATGTGGAGCTGATCAAAATGTAAGTGTAGTAAAATACATGTAACAATCAGCCATTTTATTTGATAAATTAGAAAGGAAAGTGTAGATTTAATAAAATCATGTTCTGTCCTTCGGCATTTATCATTTTTTCCACAAAACTACCACATACAGGGTGGCGAAAGAGACGGGTGGAAGTAAAGCTTTTTTTTTCTAATTTTATCATTGATGCATTGGTCATTTAATACGGTTTTATTCAAAGCATCATTGAATGGCTGTTATGACTTTATAAAAATTCATTTCACTTGTACTTTGATCAGCTTGATGTTTACGTTCATTTCTATCCAATCCAGTACTAACCATGTCCACTCTTTTTTTAGCCTGGTGACACACGCAGTCTCCCTCTAGAGGTGGTGCTAATGGACCTCGTGTGCAAACCACGTTGCAGTCCATATGTGATAAAAATGCTGGAATGGTTCGAGACATCTAAGGGCTTCCTCTTGATCCTGGAGCGGCCCCACAAATGTATCACCCTCTACAAGTTCTGTAAACGTCAACAAGGCAGAATATCTGAAGATCTGGCTCGAATCATCATGTGGAAAGTAGTTCAGGCTGCAATTCACTGCTGGAACAATGGTGTGCTCCACCGAGACATTAAAGAAGACAACATTCTCCTGAACCCTGAGACCCTGGAATTGAAGCTGATAGATTTTGGCTATGCTTTCTTACTTAAGGACAAGCCCTACAAGGCATTTGGAGGTAACTGCACCTCAGGGATGAGTAGATTTGATGGGAATTCTGCGGAGGATCATTTTTGTGATCTTGCTGATGATCCTCTTTCTCTGTCTTTCATTCAGGCCCTCCAATTGTCCTCCCAACTGGTTGGATATTTCCAAAAAATATCAGGCCGGAATCTGTCACCGTCTGGGATCTTGGTGTTCTCCTCTACACCCTGACATGTGGAGAAAAGCCTTTATATTGCCGCACCCCGTTCTTCATCAATGGGCTGTCTGACGGTGAGAAAATACAGAAGCTTTACATTCAGACCTGTATACAGTGCTGGAAAGCTTCCCTGGCAAAATGGTTAGAACTATAATTATTAGAAAATGGATTAACTGACAGAAAATGTGAATATGAAGAAGTTTTAGATTGTTTTAGATAGTTACCAATTTTCTCTTGTAATTAATTGCATTATTGCACATACAGCCTGCTGCAGTCTGTTAAACTGGTGTCTGCAAGAAGACATTAAAAAACGACCAGTCTTGGAGCAGATCCTCAAGCATGACTGGTTCCGAGACAAGGTTAGTGCAGAACAACAGAATAGACCTAAATATAATGAGCTGAGTGAGTGTAAAATCATGGTGTCTAGTCTACATGGATTGTACTACATCAGTGCTGAGTTCTGCAAAAACAGATTGCTATGCTAACAATATTAAGTGCAAATATAAATGAAAAATTATATAAATTAATGTTTAATGCAATATATGTAAGTTCATTTTTATATTTCACTAAAGCTATCGCTTTCTTTTTTGTTCTACAGACTCCCTCCAGAAGAAGAAGAAGAAGAAGAAGAAGAAAGACATAAAAGCAGTCAGGGGTTGCAGGGGTAGTGAGACTCTCCTCAGTATCCTCATGTGCATGTGTCAAACTTTCCAACAAAGTCATGAAGTGATGTAAGTCGTGAAATGGTAATACACTTGGCTTTGTGTGTAAATGCCTAAGTATCCCACTGCCAGGTGTCAGTCAGCTCCCCCACAGTGGGAAAGAGGGGAGCGACACCAGCAGGTGGAGTAGAATCTTAGCAGTAGAACAGCTACAGTACTTCAACAGTGTGCCCTATGTGAAGAATTATGATAAGTTCTCTAGAGCGTTCAAGCACACAAACTCAGAGAGAGGATCCGACCTAGAGTGGAGAATGACGAGCAAACCAATGTTTTGTGTGTTATTCTGCTAATGTAGCAGGCTCAGTAGCGAACAGCGCACGGTGCAGTGAGGGAAACCCACTCAACCAGGTTTTCAGAGGTGTGGTGCAGTGGGGGAAGTTTGTGTGACAAAGACTCTTGAGTAGATGACACCGAGGGAGAACTCGACCCGGTGGTGAGATGATGGAAGGGTGGAGAGAACCCAAGTACTGCCCCAGTATGCGCGTTAGCAGAGTCCTGCTAAATAAAGTAGATTTAGGGAGTAAGTGTGCGATATGGCACCACTGGCAGCATTTATTAACATGCTTGGTAGGCTAGACAGAGGGGAATGTGAAATGCTCAGAGGCACGTAAGGAGAAAACAACCTGGCAGGGATGAAATGTGAGTGCTGATCTTGAGCAACATCACAGAGCAGTTTGCGTAGTTAACTTGCACAGGTACTGCCACTGCATGCCAGATGAAGTGAAATATTATATTGCAAATAGTGTTTCATGCATCATTTTGTGATTGTTGAAGTGTTTGCATGTTTAAACATGCACAGTAGAAGATAACTGATTTTTTACTGCCCCTCACTCCTAGGAGTGGTGACATAACATCCATGAATTCATCCCTGAGACAATAAAGCTTGATAGCAGTTTATTGGCTATGTCTTCATTTTGATTTTGATGTGTAGAAAACTTTTCAGATGTGCTGGCATTCTTGAAGTGATCTATACAGGACAGATGATTTGGCAGTTAAAGACACAGACCATGGCATGCAGTTTGTGAAAGCATTTCAAAGCGTGTAAAAATCCTAGAATTTCAGAGTTCTTAGTTACACCCATATCTATAATAATGCCGCTGAGTCATTAGTGCTGCAATTGTAAATATTAACTCTGTATATTGCAAACAGCTCTTTTAAATCACACATGAAAATGGCAGGAAAATTAACCATATGACACAGTCACACTGCACCATATGACAATTTGAGGAAGTCTTTAGCTTCAAACAAAAATTGTGTAAATTATCAAAATATTTGGCTCATCAGCTAATTTTCAAACTCTCAGGCTTTAACTGGCCACATGAAATTGTTCACGCGCGGTTTTTTACTTCTGTATGCTAACGCTTTAGCTGCTACACTCGACACACACTGAAGACTGATTTAACACAAGAGCTGAATCCCAAATGACCCCCTAATGACTCAGTAGTACACTTCATAGGGTGTATAAACTGGTATTAATACCCTAGGTAGTGAACTTCACTATGAAGTGCCATATGAAAGCTAGCACAGAGAAACGTTACCTTTTGTTTTGCAACTAGCCACTCGCACAACTAGCTAGTTTAGCTAACTGCAGAATGCTAACTTTCAGACCTGCTGATAAGATATAAAAACCCTAACAAAGTGCACAATACAACTTAAAATACATATTTCCTCACTACATGTGGTTATAAACTAATACAAAAATGATAACTGAAAATAGTAGATATTTAATGCTGGCATGTAAATGGTCCATGCCTGGAATGCTCAGGATTTTTCAACAGGGGATTTCTACCTACATTTTTTTAAACTAGGAACTGGTCTCATACTTCACGAAAATAAAGTGTCTTACAGCTACACCAGTGCATAATGTTAAAATTTTATATGCACAGTGTTAGTGTGTGTAACATGCACAATTTGTCTTTAAACATGTGCATATGTATAAATATGCGTAATATACTTAGTATGAGTTTAAGTGCAAATCACTTAATAAAGCCACGTTATACAGTATTCAGTACTCTGTATGCACTCCCTGAATGTAAGGTGTTATGGCGCCATCTGCTGGTCTCAACACGTTTATGTCTGAGTTTATGCACTGTAGAATGCAATACATTGATGCAAGTAGAGCACCTTGAGTGCTGAATATTGAATGCTTGCTAGATACACACACACACACACACACACACACACATATATATATATACACCAAATTGGTAAGTGAACGCCAGTATTATTTCTAGATTTGAGATGCGCCAGTTTCACAAAGCAGTATAAGCAGTATACGCATTAGGGAGGAACCAGAAAAGCATTATAACACTGCAAAGGTATTTAATGTAAATTGAAAAATCATCTGTTTAATGACATTTAGCTAACCAGCTTCTCTGTCTGTGCTCCTCAATTCATATGAAGAGCTGATACATGATTAATAGTGATGCATCCTTCTGTAATAACTATAAACTTAATTCTTTGTAACTAAATCTTTCCTCTTAAGGGAAAGAAAGTTATTAAAGGTGCATTAACTAAAATGAGTCTCTTCTTTCAGTATTAGCTAAGTAGTTAAGGAGATGAATTAGACATTAGACATTTGAATGATTCCCCCAGTGTTCACGAAGCTCCGCCCCCAGGATCTACGGTCCAAACACAAACAAGTATTCTGGACCGGAAGTTAGTTTTCCAAATGGGTTTTCTCAGTCACATCATACTTTTGTTCTGAGGTTATCGCTTAAACCATTTTTTTATCATGTTCTACATATTTTGCATTTTATTTGTACAAGTAAGAAATAAAAAAAAATGACTACTGCACCTTTAAATGCGCAAGTGAGATTTTGCTGAACACTTCATCCGCACCACTGGGTGACGCTGTGAAAATGTGCTTGTAAGTCTGCAACCAATCGCGTGCCTCGTTACCGGAAGTGGGTTCTCTGCGTCTCAGCCGGCGTGACTTTCAGCCTGACATCTCTACAGCTCATCACCAGGAACTGTACAGCTTCAGCCTCACAAACACACCCGATAAGACTGCTAAAATGCGGCTGTTGAAAGCAGGCCTCGCTCTAAATCGTCTAAATCTACAAAATCCAGCAAATGTGAAAGTGAAACAGGTATGTGCTAATTTGCATGGGTCAACATTTACATTTACTATTCAAGCTCGGCTAATAGCTTTTGTCTGTCACTGATCAGCTGATTTCTTTTCGTTAATATTTATAGGCACACAAGGGGGCACTTAAAGGAATATTATAGAGAAAAATCACAATATTCCACGTAGACCAGGTGCCTTCAGTCAGCACTGACATGTTTGGTGTCAAAAGTTCTTCAACTTGTTTAATGATGTGCTAGAGCTACCATGCACAAGGCTGCTGTGGCTAAGAAGTGATAGAAGCCTATCTCAAATCTCTAATTTCCCCCACAGTTATCTGCTTTAAACCACGTCCAGTTCTTTCAGATGTTTCATGCAGATGTGGTTTAGAACACTGTGATTTATTGTAATCCATAAACATGAACAAAACTCTAACATTTGTAGCTGAACACTGTAATGTGAAAAGAAGAGTGATGATCACATTGTCTTTAGTTTAATTAGTTATTATTCTGAGATTATTATTATTACTACTCTAAAAGACTAAATTTCCATGACTTCTTAAAGCTCTGATGCAAAATTAAAGAAGCAGATATGAGCCACCAAACATGTCTTGGTTGATCAACTATATATTTGAGCTAAGGGGAAGACTATATATTTTTTTGTCTTCCTCCAAAACATTCTCCTAAATGTATGTAGCTAATGTCCATGCATAGCCTATTAAAGCTCCCAGGCAGCATCTTGAATGAGAAGGGAAAGGTTCATGGGTGATGAATCTTGTATTGTTTATCATCTACCTGTCATATGCTGCTAAAAATGTTGCTAATAGGCCTTTTTCAAGCATTATAGCTTCCCGTCTTTGGCATTGTGTTTTAGGTGCTGATGAACATTTGCCGGCCTTGTTCATCTGCAGTCGTCCCAAATGAAAGGATCCGCAACATTGGCATCTCGGCACACATCGACTCTGGCAAGACAACACTAACAGAGCGTGTGCTCTACTACACTGGTAGAATAGCAGAGATGCACGAAGTAAGCACCATATTAATTTATGTTGTCCTTTCCTCTTTGTAGCTAGTCATTTATTAATGGAAAGACCAGATATTTTACAGTTACAAAAGAGACAAGTACAATATTTAAAGCATAAAATAGATTGGTTGTCTGTCATGCTTTAGGTAAAGGGCAAAGATGGAGTTGGTGCTGTCATGGACTCTATGGAGCTGGAAAGACAGAGAGGGATCACCATCCAATCTGCAGCCACGTACACAATGTGGAATCAGCACAATATCAATATCATCGACACACCAGGTAGAGACACAGTAGGACATTACATGCAATTATGGGTAACAGAGCTATAAAAAAATATGGGTCCACTGCATAACATGCTTATCTTTTCTTTCCCTTTTTTTCTGCAGGCCATGTTGACTTCACTATCGAGGTGGAGAGGGCACTGCGGGTTCTGGACGGGGCTGTGCTGGTCCTGTGTGCTGTCGGAGGAGTGCAGTGTCAGACCATGACCGTCAACAGGCAGATGAAGCGCTACAACGTGCCCTTCCTCACTTTCATCAACAAGCTGGACCGCATGGGAGCAAACCCTTATCGAGCACTGAAGCAGCTCAGGTGAGCACCAACTGACTTCAGCAGTTCTACTAGATACGTTAGTATAGCTGTATGCCTCAGAGGCAGATACAAGGTTCATACTTTAGTATTCCTATAATAGCTGAAAAAGAGATATTCTAACACCGCTATATACCTCAGAGGCTGTTAACCAATGATTGATGCTTACAAGGCAGATAAGCGTATTAGGTTGTCATAATTTATCAGCCTCTGAGGCATATAGCAGGAACACGTCTCCTTTTTACCTACTAACATGAATTCATCAGTATTAGCCTTGTAGGAATTTACTATTAGTTTACAGCCTCAGAGGCTGTTAACTTAGAGCAAGATTGTTTTTTAACACAAGTAACACACCCTTTAAAGCCAAAAAACATTGTGCTTTTTGGGATCAGACTCCATGATGAATGAGTTCTCATTCCCTTTCAGGACCAAACTGAATCATAACGCAGCATTTGTCAACATCCCCATCGGGCTGGAAGGAGACCTGCGAGGAATCATTGACCTCATTGAGGAGCGCAGCATCTACTTTGAAGGTCCCTGTGGGTAAGGGTGTTTTGAAATGATTCAATTCACACTGAATAAACTACATATTCATAAACTACAAGCTGAACTAGTTTGTAAATTGATTCAAGTTGTGGTGGGTCCTGTATCATGTAACAAATGCACTAGCCTTACACCTTAATTCTACATCTCTCTCCTGTCTGCTCTTAGCCAGAACATTCGTTTTGATGAGATCCCAGTCGAGATGCGGATGGAGGCGGCTGAGCGCAGACAAGAGCTGGTGGAGTGTGTAGCCAATGCCGACGAAACCCTGGGAGAGATGTTTCTGGAAGAGAGAGTTCCCACTCTTGGGGATCTTAAGGTTTGTCAGTTGCTTTCTAGTTATTGTCTTTCCATCTCGAAGTCCAAAATCAACTATGGATAGTTTCACAAGCTGGCTGCCCCTTGTTTCACAGTCTGATTACTTAACTACACTGATAACCACACTCATTAGAGGCTTCAGTAAATTAAAACCCACAAACACATTGTCAGAAGGTCGACATGTTGAAAGAGAGGTACTTCATGAAGTTTTGGAAACACAATACTCAATAATTGAATCAAAATCTTTTAAGGAGAAACACCGTAAATTAGTAATATGTTTGTGTGTTTTGAAGGCGGGTGGCGCAGACATGTTGCAAAGACTGTAGCTGATGTCTGACACACATGTACCATGTCTGCAGAAAAGGAAATATCTAACTTAAAAAGAGAAAAAATATACTTTAATCATGTTATTGATGATTCATTGGTAATGAGACTATGTAATTTTTTGCTTGTATTTGTTGTATTTTTGCTGCTGGTTTTGTCTCAGGCCTTGTGTTGACAGTAATAACTTTGCACTGTAGTCAGTTTTGCGTGTGTGTGTGTGTTGCCTTCAGGCGGCTGTGAGGAGGGCCACTATTCAGCGCTCCTTTTCTCCAGTGCTGGTGGGCAGCGCTTTGAAAAACAAAGGTATTCAGCCCCTGCTGGATGCTGTGCTTGATTACCTGCCTAACCCCAGTGAGGTCAACAACTACGCCATCCTCAACGAAGAGTGAGTCTGAACTTATTACTTCTGTGTCCACCTCACCGTCTCTCAAAAAAAGATACACAAAGGAAAAGGAAATAAAAAGGAAATAGCCTTTGAGGAACCTAAGAGAGAAAAGTAAACAGTTAAAGCTATTGTAAACAGCCACATTGTACTTCCCACTTGACTTTAATTGCTCTGTGAAGTACAATTTTAAAGCAAACATGCTAATATAATTTATGCGTATACAGGGAATCGAGTAATAGCAAAAAGATCTTGATGGATTCAACCAGAGATGCCACAAAGCCTTTTGTGGGTTTGGCCTTCAAACTGGAGGTAAGACATTATTAACGCTGTGTGTATAAACCAAGAGTGAACTTGTGTAGTTTGTGTTAGTTTGTAGACTGCAGAACTGGGGATTACTTCAGACTTTTGCTTAATTTTAGCTGATAATTATTAGTAAGTTGTAAGCAGTCAGAATTTCATAAAATCTAAAAGTGCTAGACCCTGTTTAATGTTTAACACAAATTGTGTAGATAATGGCCTCCTAAATGTGAGATTTTACACATGCTGTTTTGTTCCACCTTCTGATTCTCTGTGTGTGTGTGTGTGTGTGTGTGTGTGTGTGTGTGTGTGTGTGTGTGTGTGTGTGGTCACAGGCTGGGCGTTTTGGCCAGCTGACCTATGTGCGTGTATATCAGGGCTGCCTGAAGAAGGGCGAGTACATTTACAACACACGCACAACCAAGAGGGTGCGTGTGCAGAGGCTGGTGCGCCTCCATGCAGACCAGATGGAGGTGAGAATGTGTCCATGCATGATACTCTGTAGTGTTTGTGGGCTCATGTTCTTTGCTCTACTAAAAACTGCCCACAATATTCAAATGAATGTAGAGCAGAATAAAATGAGGCCGGGTGTGTTATAAAATGATGTGCATTTTAGGTTTTAAAAGTGTTCAAGAGTATTCCATCACTGCATTAGGGTTTTGTGTGCCTTGTAATCCTGTGGGAGGACTTTTTTTTTTTTAATCTGGGTTTTAATTTAGAAGTTTTAAACATGCAGGAAATTAAGTCTCCATAAAACATGTATGTCCCTGAGAAATTTGTGTATATGTTTTTTTTTTTCCCCCCCCTCTCTCTTCTCTAAGGATGTAGAAGAAGTGTATGCAGGTGACATCTGCGCCCTGTTCGGGATCGACTGTGCCAGCGGAGACACCTTTACAGCTCGCACAAGCGCCAACCTCTCGATGGTACACTAAATATTAAATTAAATACTGCTCTTATACCAGATGATACTGTATGTTGGTGCAAACGTTTTAAGATATCTTAAGCCAAAAATCTGAATTTGAATGATGATTCAAATACAATACATTGTTCAGCACTATGACATGCAATGAACTGCAATAAATACACAGGACTGTGTGTAGACAGTACACACTGATTACACACAGCTACAGGATTAGAATCAGAATAAATTATATGGATATGTCATGGTCATTATGTAGAGCTAAGCCGAGCAACTGTACAAAATTTCTCCACAAGTCATGTTGCCTATTAGATATTTTTGTAGCCTTTCTTTAGTGCTTGCTGGATGTTTCCATATCCTGTGTACTTGCAGAAATACATACTGCAAGCACTTGACTTTACTTTGTGTTTGTGTGTTGAGCAGGAGTCCATCCATATCCCTGAACCAGTCATCTCGATGGCTATAAAACCAGTCAATAAAGTAAGTGCTCCATTTAGGTATATATCACTGTCATGTACATAAAAATAAAACATGCAGCACATAACCACTCATCCATTATGTCCTCTGGTGCATTTAGAATGACACGGACAAGTTCTCCAAAGGCATCAACCGCTTCACCAGAGAGGACCCCACTTTCAGGGTTCATTTTGACACAGAGAGCAAGGAAACCATAATCTCGGGCATGGGAGAGTTGCACCTGGAGATCTACTCCCAGGTAGTGCACTACATCCACTAAATAAACCAAAGAGTTCTTATAAAATGGACTAAAATCTTTTGTGTGGGTGTTTTTGAGGTTCATAATTTTCTAGGCATTTGTATTTCTTAATGACTTAAAACTTGTTAAGAATACTTGATGTGGTAAAGTCTTCCGAGTCATTTGTGACATGGTGCTGTTCAGACAGGTAGCTGCAATCTGGGGAAAAATAACATAAAAATTTAGTTTTATAATTGGATTCATGTCACATTTGTTGGTGTTTTCACATATAATTAGAATTGAATTTCCAGACACAGAACCAAGTTTAATTAGTCAAATTGGATTTTGGATTTGGCAAATTGGATTTTGCATTATGTAGCTAAAGGAAATTGCTTTTGTCTGCAGAGTCAACTTATTTGTTATAGACAATAACCACAGTATCTAACATTAGTCAGTTATCTATCTTTAATGTCCTCCGTTGACCTGAAGGTAAGTCAGGGGAGGACATTACCTAGGACATTATCAAAAACTGACCCAGCTCCTTTTTCTGTTGAAATCCCTCTTACGTTTTTGTTGCCGTTGCCCACACTGAATGTGTTCCGACCTGTACCCTAATGACACTGCCCTAACGTAAACCATAATGCATAATGCATAATACAAAGTCAAATCTCCATGTTAGTAGCCAACTAAGTATCTTGCATCCCTCTGTGCTGCACTACTTAGTGTATGAACATCTGCACTGATGCAGTAACTGCCAGATGTGGTCATGTGAGCAAATGCAACAACAGTCCAAGCTAACAAATCTGATCTGGACACTTGTGGACTTCTGGATTTAAGAAATAAGTAAGATTTGCCATGCTGTGGGGACAAGTCAATGAATAGGTTTTTATTTGTGTTGTAGAGAATGGAAAGGGAGTATAACTGCACATGTGTGATGGGGAAACCTAAAGTGGCCTTCAGGGAGACGGTGACCAGTCCTGTGCCGTAAGTACCACACTGCTGATGCAACATTTGGCAATATTTTATGTTGAACCATTTAGATGAGTAGAATAGGCAGTTGAGGTGAGGTTCACATTTTAAATCACATTTTTATTCTTCTTTTCCATAACAATGATTTCAATGTAAGCTGCCTTAATATTTATTTTTTAATAATTATTTATTTATTTATTATTTTTTTTTAAAACAAATCAGGGTGTTCGTTTAGTGGTTGTTTACAGCAGTTGTTAGCAAAGCTTAAATCTAGTTCAAATTGTCAAACAAAAACACCATGTTCTCAGTAAAATCATATGTATAATCAAAAACAAGATTAATAGCAATTAGGCCAGATGTTGTACAACACATTACAAACCTGTTGTAAGTGATTGTACACACTTTCCAGCACCAGGCACAGCTGTAGATCAAACACAGGCTTCCACTTGCATTCATGCTGTTTCCCAGTAATCTTCTGTGTCTCACTTTTTCTTTTTTTTCCAGTTTAGAAATTCATACCTGCTTGACCATAGCTAATGCTTTATAGGCTAGCTTTTCCATTGGTCACTACATTATACATACTTCATTTGTTATAAATGGTAGCTGCCACTTTCAACCCATAGATGTTACTTTGTTTACTCCTCTAAAAATTTTTGGAGTGATTCAATACCAACACCTTAACAATTTCCTATAAATGACTGCCTTTTACAGTTCATTTGTTTTCTCATTAACATTTTGTGGAAAGTGTATATGTGGAATATGAGGAGTAGTAGTTGAAGTAGCCTGCTTATTTATTTACTCAAAGCATCAATCCAATTATTATAGCTGTAGACAAAATGTGGCAACCATTTCAAGAAGCAACTTTATAGTAATGTTTTATTGTTGCAAATTACAGTATAAGTGGATATTGATTTAAACTGATTTTAGGAAAAATGTATCAATCAAAGCTTAAGGGTTTTAGTTGCAATGACATCGTGGCAGCAATTCACTTTCTACCACTTTTATACTCTTTGCTGGAGACCAGGTAATTAGCAGCTTCCAACGAATAATCTCCTGGAAAAAAAATGTGAATACCGTTAAGTACTGCTCAGGCTGTGATCAGCATTTTCCTTTCAGAGTAAAATACGAAGTGACTTTAGTGTAATGGCAATCTTGAATTGCACCGATGAGTAAGATCAGTAAACTCCATATTAACTATTCAGGTCCATTAGTATTTGTTATTACCTGGGAAACCATATCATGAAGCAGAACCTCATACTCGAAGTGTAGCTGGTCATCTTCACTCTTCTGGAATGTTTACATGGAGAAACAAAGGTAAAGTAAGAATGACAAAGAAATGAAAAAAAGGACCTGTTATATTCATAGTTTTGCTACTCGATTGAAAATTGTGCTTATTCAGTACCACGTAAACTATGTGGAGTACAGTAAATCTTAACATAATCTTCTTACCAGCTGTTTGATCTTGGCCACTTGAGCCATGTTGTACCGCGTGTTTTCACTGGACTCGTTAAGCATGACAAAGCTGGCGGCTAACCATCCCAAGTGCCAGAAAGGGAACATATCAGGCTCTATGTGACCATAGCTGTCTGTAGAGGATGAGAAGTGTAACTTGGTAAATCATTTTTTTCCATGGTGCCAGAGGTACCACACAGACACATATGGGTGAAGCTAGAAACAATGCAGACAACTGCACTCAAATGTAATCATCACAGAATTGTCATGAGTAGATATCTGAGTCATGCAACCACCATTCTGAAAAAATGGGGAAAAAAAAAAAAAACAACTTTCCATATATGGCGTAATGTCTGATACTATTCACGTCAAATATAATGGAAAAACTCTTCCCCTAAAACCAAAAGGCAAGTTTATCAGACCTTGAACCTCCTCGATTGTTTGCTACTGCTCTTAGCGTTTACTGGTAACTTTAGAATTGATGCCAGTACCCCACAACCTTTATAAAACTGTTCCATAACCTCCATAAATACGGTTATATGATAGGAATCCCAAGCACCCCATCAGGATACAGACAGTTCTGGCTTTCGATTAGTACCACTGTACCACTCTGCTTACACACTCTGGTTTTAGAAATATGGCTCCTGGTCTTGGTGTACTTGGTGCAGAGCTGTATGAGGTCATACCTGGTAGGTAGGTTGCAGTAACAGGATTGGTATTGGCACTATATTTCTGGTAGAATGCCTGCTCCTTATCAGAGGTGTTGAGACGAGGTAACCCATCACAGGAGAACTGGACCTGAGGTGGACGCTGAGTCTCCCCTTTGGGGTAGAGCACCTCTGCTGAGCACCGGCCCTCTGAACTCTGGAGCATATCATACTTCAGTTAATTTAATTTACTCCTGTTTGAAATTTCTAGGTATGCTCACAGCTAGTTATGTGCCAGTAATTTGATAACTGATAAAATATACCACAATTTTCAGCAGGCACCATGTTATCACAGATACTTCAAAATATTCCCACTAAGGAGAAGGCACCTAGGTCATAGTGGTGAACTCACAACCTGTTCTGTTCAGAAGGCAGCACAAGAACAGTTCCTTTCTACAGTACATTGTGTTGGTCAAATTTTAATAATTATGTTAACTAAATAAGAATTAATGAAGACTCATGAAAGTATGGCATAGCAAAGCTGTCACTTCTACTGGGAAATATGTATACAGTCATAATACATAATAATACATAATAAAGTCATAACTGTGTACATACAGAAATATGTATACAGTTATAGCCAGAAAATGTTTCCTTGATTAAATTTAGTTATCTAACATAATGCAAACCCTTATGGCTATTGTATGTCACTTGCTAGCAATGTTAGTCTAACTAAAAGATAATCTAAAATGATTACATATAATGACAAAAAGTAGGCCCAAGTCCAACATAAAATTGTGATGTGATCTAAATCGTAATAATATAGTAATAGATGGTAGGTATATCAAGGGACATAAATGTCCAAGAATAAAATCATTTAATTTAATATTGGCACGTCACAATGGCTGAACATGACGATGTTGACGTTTTATGTCAGCAGATTGCTCACGCTAATTTTAATGCTTTGTAAGCTAGTTTGTTTATAAATTGAGCACTAAAATGGGTGTTTTTCCCATTCACTAGGGTTTATCCTACCTGCTGCTATAGTTAAAGAATGAGCATAAATTTATTTTAAAAATATAAAAAATATATATAAAATATAAATATTCTTCTACCAAATACAGTTTTTCAATTGTTATAGGCAGCTGTCTAAGACAAAAAAGTATAGTGAGAAACATCAAACAGCTGTTGAATTAGTGGGGTTAACACTGACACAGTGGTCTTCTAGATTAACCAATTAATGAAAAGTATAATGATCGATTATTCAATTAGTAAAATAATAGACTGTCACAATCTTGCCAGATCTGAACATTGAACCTTTTTGTATGTTTTAATGACTTGTGGCACTGTGTTCATTCTCTGTACACAATCTCATCTTCAGGTAGCAAAGATTCAGGGAGAGTAAATAGGTCAAAGGTTAATCTTATCTGCCTATACATATACATACTCTGTCACACCCCAGCACTCAAACATAATCAAAGAAGGTATAAAAGGTAACCAAACTGAACTCACCTGACCGACTGTGTCCTTCACAGAGAATTCAAGGATGTACTTCATCCCCGATTCACCCATGTCCTGTCAGTGAGAGATAAATCCACATGTTAACACGTCATTTGACCTAATCTTAGTGTAGAAAAGTGAAGAAATTGATCTAAAGTAAATCTCTGGTTGGCCATTTGGTTTTGTCTCGCCTCACCTCTGTTCTTGCCTTGTGGATTTGGGTCACCACATACAGCCTGAATGGTGAGCCATGGATGGTGTTGATGTAGTGTTGGATGGCCTGGCCCGCTCGAGATGCTTCAAAAAATTTAGGATTCAGTTCTCTTGAAGTCATGTTTAGCCCGTCCTGATCCACACTGTCCTGAGAAGCAATAAAAACCACAAGAAAGGGTGAGAAAGGGTGCGGTTGCTAAGCTTGTGGACTTTGGCCCTGGTTTTTCAGATCATTTTGCTCTTGAGTAAAGACTAGAACTAGATAAACAAAACCAGCAGAAGATTCCAGTGGTGCTTGCACACACTGAGCGTCTTAAATCTGTTTAACTTGCTCAGTTGTGCTGGAGTTGCTGATGCACCCATATGGAATGCTCTTCCTACTTCCTGTCTTTGCTAAATGTCCCGCCTTCTCTTAAAGAGACAGCATGCCTAGCTTCTACGTTAATGAGAGTAACTTTTGCATATTTACATTTTTAAAAAATTGTTTAATTAGATAACCACAGATCATTATTATTTTTAATAATGTTTTTTTTTTTTTAAGGTCTAAGACAAAATATTGTCTACATATTTTCATTTTGTGTTCATATACAATATTTAGCGAGCCTTAGTGGTATAAC